>NW_027633944.1:0-7500 GCF_053919585.1 Euprymna scolopes
CAGCACTTGGGTTTTTTATATTAGTTTTTGTTTATATAGATTTAGTAGTGTGCGAGGAGGTCTGTGCGAGGAGGCGTGACGGCATTGCAATGTCGCGAGTAGTTTGTTTTTAGCTAGCGGCGGTGGCACAGCGGCTGCAAAAAAAACAAAAAACGATAAAGCGGCGACAAGGCAAAGAAGAAGCGGCCATCACTTGCGGTGGGCGAAAAAACAAACAGGTGGTAAGACGCGGAAGCAAGCAAGAAGAGCTGGGGCTTTAAAAACCTCCGCGTCACCACAAATCTATCTCTCGCTCCGCCTTTTATAGGTTTGTTTGCGCGCATTCGAGGCGTTGACGCCGACAGACAGAGGAGGTAGGCCGGAAAACAACAAACCAGTCTCGAACGGGAAAACGGTAATGATCCTTCCGCAGGTTCACCTACGGAAACCTTGTTACGACTTTTACTTCCTCTAAACGATCGGGTTCGGTCGTCTTCTCCAGGCATCGAACGCCGAGGCGTAGATGCACGAGTGTCGTGACGGACACGTCGCGCACTGCCCGGCGGCGTCGTCGGCCAGATCCGAGGACCTCACCGGACCGTTCGATCGGTAGTAGCGACGGGCGGTGTGTACAAAGGGCAGGGACGTGATCGACGCGGGCTGTTGACCCGCGCCTACCGGGAATTCCTCGTTCACGGGGTTGGTTACAGGCCCCGATCCCTATCACGGGAGGTGGTTCAGAGGTTTCCCAACCCTCTCGGGCCGGGGCGAAGTCCCCGCTGATACCTCCAGTGTAGCGCGCGTGCGGCCCCGGACATCTAAGGGCATCACAGACCTGTTATCGCTCCGCCTCGTGTGGCTTTCTGCCACCCGTCCCTCTAAGAAGTGCGTGAGAAAACCGACCCGGACCCGAGCGCCACGGAGGACGCCGAGCCCGCCGTAAAAATCACTGACATCGGCGCACTAGTTAGCAGGCCGGAGTCTCGTTCGTTATCGGAATCAACCAGACGGATCGCTCCACCAACTAAGAACGGCCATGCACCACCACCCACCGAATCGAGAAAGAGCTATCGATCTGTCAATCCTACCGGTGTCCGGACCGGGTGAGTTTTCCCGTGTTGAGTCAAATTAAGCCGCAGGCTCCACTCCTGGTGGTGCCCTTCCGTCAATTCCTTTAAGTTTCAGCTTTGCAACCATACTCCCCCCGGAACCGAACTCTGGTTTCCCGCAGGCTACCCGCCGGGTCATGGAAGCGAACGCCGGCGGATCGCCGGTCGGCATCGTTTACGGTCGGAACTACGACGGTATCTGATCGTCTTCGAACCTCCGACTTTCGCTCTTGATCGAGGAAAACGTGCTTGCCACACGCCATCGCTGCAGTTCGTCTTGCGACGATCCAAGAATTTCACCTCTAACGTCGCAATACGAGTGGCCCCGACCGCTCCCTTCGATCATTGCCTCGCCGTAGACGGAGACCGACAGACGTAGACGAGGCCCTCTTCCATCATTCCATGCTTATCGTATGCAAGCTTGAACAGCCCGCTCTGAGCACTCTAATTTTTTCAAAGTGAACGTACCGGCCGCCGCGGACACTCGGTTAAGAGCACCCTTGGAGGAGAAACCGCCGACCGCAACACGCGCGCAGACAAGACACGAAGCAGGGACTCGGAGCGGACCGGGGGGTTCAAAAAAAAAGAGGAACGCGCGGAAAGGGAGAGGGAGAGAAGCGCGGGGGTCAGAGTGCGGGGATGCGAATGAACACACCCAAACACACACACGTAGCACCCCCCCGTTAGACTACTCCCGGAACCGAACCGACGACCACTTGTTTTTTTTTTTCCCGGATCCCGATCACGACCTCCTCGTCCACCTCGCCGGCAGGACCGCGTGGCGGGTATGCTAGCGGTTGACACCGGCGGAAAGGGCCGGGAATGCGAACGGACGACCAAAGTCAACGACGGACGATGGCGCCGCCGCCCCGGGGCCGCTTGCGCGACCACGAACCCGAGTTCGGACTACGAGCTTTTTAACCGCAACAACTTTAATATACGCTACCGGAGCTGGAATTACCGCGGCTGCTGGCACCAGACTTGCCCTCCGGTTGGTCCTCGTTAACGGATTTGAAGTGTACTCATTCCGATCGCGGGGCCTCGACAGAGTCCCGCGTCGTTATTTTTCGTCACTACCTCCCCGTGCCGGGAGTGGGTAATTTGCGCGCCTGCTGCCTTCCTTGGATGTGGTAGCCGTTTCGCATGCTCCCTCTCCGGAATCGAACCCCGATTCCCCGTTACCCGTAGTAACCACGGTAGGCACTTAACCGACCGTCGACAGTTGATAGGGCGGACCCTCGAGAGACCCGTCGCCGGGCGTGAAAGCTCGTGCGATCGACCAGTGAGTTATCCAGAGTCACCAAAGCGGAGCGCGCCGCCCTATGAGCCCCGCCACCGAACGGACCCGCGAGCGGGAACGCCGACGACGGGAGGACGGAATGACGCGCATCGGTCTCAGTCTAATATGTAGCGCCGCGACCCGGAACGGCCGACGCGGGTGCCAGCGCGCGAGGCGTGGCGACGACGGCGCGCCGACCGATCGCGGCCTGTGTCACATGTATTAGCTCTAGAATTGCCACAGTTATCCATCGCCTCCGAGGAGGAATACGGTCCCGAGGATTAGGTCCGGTTCCTGAGCCATTCGCGGTTTCGCCCGTTCTAATGCGTGGCGTGAACTTACACTTGCATGGCTTAAGCTTTGAGACAAGCATATGACTACTGGCAGGATCAACCAGGTATCGTTGGAATTTGGGACTTTGTTTCGACAGAACGACAGACCGACCGACCGACCGACCGACATAAGACAGACAACTACAACGACGGGCACGTGTTTATTTGTTTTTCGAGGAGGTTCGCCGTCAGTAGAAGCGCGCTGCCCGCGCTGATGGCCTCTTTTTTGTTTCTCCCCTGACTTGGACCGAGACCGAGACTCAAAGAACGAAAGCGACCAACGTCGACAACAACAACGACAACGGCACCCTTGACAGCGATACATACGACAAACGACAAGCAGCACGACGGCAGTGCACACGGACATCGAGGGTCAAGGTGCAGACTGAACTCGCCGAGGTCGTCGTCATCGTGGTCGCCATCGATTCCGTCTCGTCGTCGTCGTCGTCAACGTCCACGTCACAGCCGGCCGAGAAGAGAGAACAGACGACAGCGTCGACAACAACAACATCGACAACGGCACCCTTGACAGCGATACATACGACAAACGACAAACAGCACGACGGCAGTGCACACGGACATCGGAGGTCAAGGTGCAGACTGGAATCGTCGAGGTCGTCGTCATCGTGGTCGCCATCGATGCCGTCTCGTCGTCGTCGTCGTCGTCTTCGTCGTCGTCGTCGTCATCAACGTACCAACCGACCGAGACGAGAGAGCAAGCAACAACGTCGACAACAACAACGACAACGGCACCCTTGACAGCGATACATACGACAAACGACAAACAGCACGACGGCAGTGCACACGGACATCGGAGGTCAAGGTGCAGACTGAACTCGTCGAGGTCGTCGTCATCGTGGTCGCCATCGATGCCGTCTCGTCGTCGTCGTCGTCTCCGTCGTCGTCGTCGTCGTCGCCAACGTCAACGTCAACATCACAGCCGTCATCGGGGAGGAGCTGGACCAGGGCAGCGGCGGCGTAAATTTTCCCGTCACCTTCGTCGTCGCCTTCGTCGACCGACCGACCGACCGGCGTCGTGTTCGTGCTCGGAAAACCGAGGAGAGACAACGTGCACATGGCGCGTTCTCGCAAGCGGCTCCTCGGTCCGATTTTTTTGGGCGGCTTTTTCGAGCTTTTTTTTTTTCTCACCCTTTCGTCCGTGCGACGGCGAACGTTAGGGGAAAAAAAAAAAAAAAAAAACGACAACAACGCGGCGGACCGGGCGAACAACATCGTCGACACACACGACATTGACGACCGGTCCCCCTTTTCACAATCGCATCGAGATAAAAACGAACGAGTCCGATTCGAGCACCGAGTCGCGAGCGGGAGGACTGTCGGTGCAAGTATCGATCACTGACGTGAGCGCTTCGCCGGACAGAGGATGGCTCATCCGGCAGCCGTGCAAATCGACGGTATGGGAAGAACGAACAAGAAGAGCAACGACTTGATCGGCGGCTTGGGAACTGCGGACGGTGAAAACGGGTTAATCGACTGCGACCACGACTGCTCGATCGATCTTCTTTGGCGCTAACAAAGGTGGAGGTGGCGCAAGAAGGGACTAGCGCTATCACCGTCCACGTATCAGAAGATGCGGCGGCAGACGTCGACGCTTATGCGTTGTCGGACGAGAAGTCGCTGCAGCACGTGTACCGCGAGCGGGACGTCCAAGGTTTTGCCAGACGGAAAGAAATCGGGTGTCAGCGAACGTTCACACGGCTGTGAGATCGGACGCTGACAGGAGTAGGAGGCGGCAGGCAGGCGGCGGTTACGGCGGCGGCGCCTGCTGCTGCTCATCCTCCTGTTTGCTGCGGCGACTTCCAGGACGGGAGAGCATCGAACAACGTACGTATGGTTACAAGGGGATCAGGATCTACATAGTGCATCCCCCGCGGCTATTTTTGTTTGTTTGTTCGCTCGTTCGTTAATTCGTTCGTTCGTTCGTTCGTTCGTTACAATGTACGTTTTTCCGTTCGACGGCGGCAGAGAGCGGCGGCGTTTCTCCCTAATCCGGAGGATTTATCGGTCGCACAGCGATGGGTCGTTCGGCCGATCATCGAAAGATTCGCAGGTAGTGGTTGAATGGCAGAACGGCAGCAACAACAGCGGCGGCTGAGAGCGGCGAACGCTGAGGCGGAAGCAGAAGCTGCAGCAAACGTATCGGCTAAACATGGTGGACATAGATATGGCTGACGACGCGGGTACCACGACGACTATGGAACCAGGAAAAGGAGCCGTTAGTTGTTCCAACATATCGTTCGACACGTCGAGCAGCCCTAGGTCCACGGAGAAGCACACACACGTACCACGTATTATAACCTAACGACGATGAGCGGGCGCACGGTTGGCAGGAACGAAGGCGGCGGATCAAAACAAGTTGGAGCGCGGGGCGACAGCGATAACGGTGACAGCCCTAGGCGGCGGAGATGCCACTTTCTGACGCCTTTGCGACAAGCCCGTAGAGACGTTCCGGACCACCACGAGGCAAAGAGTCGCTGCTCCGACGAACCGACACACCAAAGTGTGCTTCCTACCGAACATGTTTTATAAAACTTTCAAACTGGAAAACCCCAGAAATGGTGTTGGTATTTGTCCAGACCCACCTCCGACACCTGAAAATGGTGGTCAAAAAAAACGTCGATTATACGAAGCGACATTTCTGGTCGGCGATTTTCCAGTTTTACGCCTACTGCCACATGGGGATGTCGGTAGGCGTCGCAAAGTGCCTTCTCGTAGGCTAGGCACACCAGGACTTTGTCATTTTTTTCCCCCTCGACATTCCTGGTCCGGTCTATTCCGATTTTACACCTACCGCCATGTGGGGGTGGCAGTAGGCGTCGAAAAGTGCCTTCTCGACCGCTAGCGACACCACTACTTTATCGAGCTCTGGAGGCCCGCACACCGACCCGGGGGCCGCGGAGTCGACCCCGGGGGCCTCCGCCTCTCGCCGCCGCTCACTTGGACGCCTTCCGCAACCTGTGGTCCCGCTCGGGGCCGCCGGGAGCCTCGCCGACCTGACCGGTGTCGGTAGGCGTCTGGAAGCGCCCGGCCGACCTGGACGAGGTCCCCCTGGCCCCCGGGGGACACCCCTTAGTTGGATGGGGGTGCTGTCCCGGGCACACATGCAACCCGCGGCCGCCTACCGACAGCCCCCGTCGCTCGATCGCTACTCCTTTCCAACATATGTCGGAGAAGCCGGGCGGTTGTGAAACCCCAGAAATGGTGTTGGTATTCGTCCAGACCCACCTCCGACACCTGAAAATGGTGGTCAAAAAAAACGTCGATTATACGAAGCGACATTTCTGGTCGGCGATTTTCCAGTTTTGCGCCTACCGCCATGTGGGGGTGGCAGTAGGCGTCGAAAAGTGCCTTCTCGACCGCTAGCGACACCACTACTTTATCGAGCTCTGGAGGCCCGCACACCGACCCGGGGGCCGCGGAGTCGACCCCGGGGGCCTCCGCCTCTCGCCGCCGCTCACTTGGACGCCTTCCGCAACCTGTGGTCCCGCTCGGGGCCGCCGGGAGCCTCGCCGACCTGACCGGTGTCGGTAGGCGTCTGGAAGCGCCCGGCCGACCTGGACGAGGTCCCCCTGGCCCCCGGGGGACACCCCTTAGTTGGATGGGGGTGCTGTCCCGGGCACACATGCAACCCGCGGCCGCCTACCGACAGCCCCCGTCGCTCGATCGCTACTCCTTTCCAACATATGTCGGAGAAGCCGGGCGGTTGTGAAACCCCAGAAATGGTGTTGGTATTCGTCCAGACCCACCTCCGACACCTGAAAATGGTGGTCAAAAAAAACGTCGATTATACGAAGCGACATTTCTGGTCGGCGATTTTCCAGTTTTGCGCCTACCGCCATGTGGGGGTGGCAGTAGGCGTCGAAAAGTGCCTTCTCGACCGCTAGCGACACCACTACTTTATCGAGCTCTGGAGGCCCGCACACCGACCCGGGGGCCGCGGAGTCGACCCCGGGGGCCTCCGCCTCTCGCCGCCGCTCACTTGGACGCCTTCCGCAACCTGTGGTCCCGCTCGGGGCCGCCGGGAGCCTCGCCGACCTGACCGGTGTCGGTAGGCGTCTGGAAGCGCCCGGCCGACCTGGACGAGGTCCCCCTGGCCCCCGGGGGACACCCCTTAGTTGGATGGGGGTGCTGTCCCGGGCACACATGCAACCCGCGGCCGCCTACCGACAGCCCCCGTCGCTCGATCGCTACTCCTTTCCAACATATGTCGGAGAAGCCGGGCGGTTGTGAAACCCCAGAAATGGTGTTGGTATTCGTCCAGACCCACCTCCGACACCTGAAAATGGTGGTCAAAAAAAACGTCGATTATACGAAGCGACATTTCTGGTCGGCGATTTTCCAGTTTTGCGCCTACCGCCATGTGGGGGTGGCAGTAGGCGTCGAAAAGTGCCTTCTCGACCGCTAGCGACACCACTACTTTATCGAGCTCTGGAGGCCCGCACACCGACCCGGGGGCCGCGGAGTCGACCCCGGGGGCCTCCGCCTCTCGCCGCCGCTCACTTGGACGCCTTCCGCAACCTGTGGTCCCGCTCGGGGCCGCCGGGAGCCTCGCCGACCTGACCGGTGTCGGTAGGCGTCTGGAAGCGCCCGGCCGACCTGGACGAGGTCCCCCTGGCCCCCGGGGGACACCCCTTAGTTGGATGGGGGTGCTGTCCCGGGCACACATGCAACCCGCGGCCGCCTACCGACAGCCCCCGTCGCTCGATCGCTACTCCTTTCCAACATATGTCGGAGAAGCCGGGCGGTTGTGAAACCCCAGAAATGGTGTTGGTATTCGTCC
>NW_027633944.1:12500-21996 GCF_053919585.1 Euprymna scolopes
GATGGAATTGCGACGATCGAGCGCCAGCTATCCTGAGGGAAACTTCGGAGGGAACCAGCTACTAGACGGCTCGATTGGTCTTTCGCCCCTACACCCGGTTCCGACGATCGATTTGCACGTCAGAGGCGCTTCGGACTTCCACCAGAGTTTCCTCTGGCTTCATCCCGACCGGGCGTGGATCGCCATCTTTCGGGTCCCTGGTCGCTCGCTACGCCAGAGTCGGCCGAGTCGTACTCGGAAAAAGGGGAAACCGACCCGGGGGTGATGCGCCCGCGCGCAGCGCCTAAACTCGACGACAAAATAGGACTAGTTCAAGCCGCGGGATCTCACCGATGGGCGGAAGGAGGATATGGAAGCTGGCGCCCGGCAATTCCCCTTTTTGGAAGATGCGCCGGTCCCCTCTCGGGGAGGAGGGAAAAACAACCGCACGTCAGCCACGAGCCTTCCCTCTCCTATCTCTCTCGGGAAGAGAGAAAAAAGGAAAAGTTGCGGGCACCGCAGCAGCGACGGCGGAAGGCCGAAAACGCCGCGCCGGCGGGATCGGGCACGGCTCGGAGGCGGGTGAGGCGAGGAGAAGACGACGGCACGAGACCGACGACACCCCCCGACGACCCCCGGACGACTTTGCCACGACACCTCTCCCGATCGACGCCCTCCTACACGCTCTCTCGCTTTCGCTTCGCCTTCGGGGTTAGTCAGAGGTGGCCCCTACGACTCGCGAACGGCCAGGACTCCTCGGTCCGTGTTTCAAGACGGGTCGGGTGGGTTGCCGATGCACGTCGCTGACCCGGGGTGGCGGGCGGCTCGAGTAAAAAAGCGTCGCCGAGCGACCTCTCCGGAAACGGAAACGGGCGTGGGCGGGGTTGCCCCCGACAAGAACCCGAAACGTCGGCGAGGTGCGTGACGGCGAGGCCGCGCCAGTCCTATCCCGCCTCTCATCGCGCACGCGCCCGAGACGGTGGGGCGCCTAAGGAGCGACACACAGAGTGCGTCGCCCGCACGCGACTTCCGGCGGGATCAAAACGGACCGGCTCGCCACGTGTAACGGATCGTGTCAGATTTCCTCCGTTCCCGGCAGAAAGGGGCAGTTACGTTCGCGGGCCCGACGGCCGGTGGCCCCCGACTTCACAAGGTGGGAAGACGGGGGTTTTCAGGGTGATGAAACGCCTGCCGCCTACGGAAAAAAACCCGCGTGTTCGACCTGCACGCCGGGAACGGGTCGCGACGACGGACCGGAGGGGAAGTGCGTCCGGTGCCGGCCGCGCGGAGGTCGCGCCGAAGCGCCCGCGCCATGATTACGCCGAGCGATGAGAAGGGGACGGGTGCAGCGGAGTCGCGCGCGGAGGGAGCAGGAGGAAAGAAGAAGCGGCGGCGACGGATGCGGCGGGTTAGGGCCCGGCGGCAGCAGCGATCGAGAGGACGAGTCCCCTCCGTCGCAGCCAACCGACGCAGCCACCTACCGACGCCGCGGTCGTCACCACGTTTCCCTTCCCGCTATCCACGCGGCCCGTCTCCTTCGTCGGCGACGCGGGCACAAAAGCTGGCCCGCGGAGAACGAGTTCCCCGCGGACACGACGAACGACGACCTGTGCCGCGACGGCCTCTCTTTCAAGAACACACATCGAGTTTGGGCTCGAGCCTAGGCAGCACCGGACTGAGTCCCCCCGCGATCGCGGTGAGCGGTCCCACCCGTTTACCCCTGGGCGGTTTCACGTTCTCTTGAACTCTCTCTCCAAAGTTCTTTTCAACTTTCCCTCACGGTACTTGTCGACTATCGGACTCGTCCCGGTATTTAGCCTTGGATGGAGCTTACCACCCGATTTGGGCTGCGTTCCCAAGCAACCCGACTCTCGGATCGAAGGCCGTCGCTCGCCGTCCGCACCGAATGGGCCTGGCACCCGCCGCGGGCGGCCCCGATCGAGGGAACTCCGAACTATGCGAGACGAAAACGAACGGCTGCCTTCGACCCATGCGCCACACGTCCCGAAGCCTTTAACTTGCGACGGGATTCGGCGTTGGGCTTCTCCCGGTTCACTCGCCGTTACTAAGGGAATCCCGGTTGGTTTCTTTTCCTCCGCTTAGCGATATGCTTAAGTTCAGCGGGTCGTCTCGTCCGAGCCGAGGGCGGCGGTTTTTAGTAGAGTGTGGTGTTTGGAGGAGAGGAATCTCGATCGGTACCCTCCGTGTGACGACGGCTGGCCGATATAGCGCCCGTCCGACCGAAAATGAAGAAGCCAACAATTAAAAAAAAAGCGTGGGTCCTCCCCATCCGACGTTGCCTACGACGCGGCCACCTTTTTACGGTGCGACGGCCGTGCTCGTCGCGCTGCTCGAGGCGTCGCTGAGAGACACCTTCATGAGGCAGAGAGCGAGACGAGCAGGCGGCGCTTACGTCGGCAGTCGGTTAGGTCGGTGCTTTTTTTTTTGTTTTGTTCTCCCTTCGGCTGCTTTCGGACAGACTCCTCCTGCTCCTCCTCCACAGTGTTTCTTCACGCGGTCGAAAAGGGAAAAGACTCCGCGGTCTGCCAGCGGGAGACGAAGGAGGAGGCCGGAGAGGGTTTTAAAAAAAAAAAAGACATTGAAAGGAGTCAATTCTTTTTTTATTTTTCTTCCCCCTCGTCACTCGCTCCTGCGACGTCCCGGTTACCACCGTGCCGAGGACCGGGCGGGCACGGGGACGGCAAGATGTCGTTTCGTTAACGGAGAAAGACATGTAACGTTCCGCCTCTCGACCGGACGTGGCCCCGAGACAAGGGATCTCGGGGCCGCAATGTGCGTTCGAGGTGTCGATGTTCACTGAGTCCTGCAATTCGCATCAGTTCTCGCGGCTGGCCGCGCTCTTCATCGACGGACGAGCCGAGTGATCCCCCGTCCAGGGTTCAGCACTTGGGTTTTTTATATTAGTTTTTGTTTATATAGATTTAGTAGTGTGCGAGGAGGTCTGTGCGAGGAGGCGTGACGGCATTGCAATGTCGCGAGTAGTTTGTTTTTAGCTAGCGGCGGTGGCACAGCGGCTGCAAAAAAAACAAAAAACGATAAAGCGGCGACAAGGCAAAGAAGAAGCGGCCATCACTTGCGGTGGGCGAAAAAACAAACAGGTGGTAAGACGCGGAAGCAAGCAAGAAGAGCTGGGGCTTTAAAAACCTCCGCGTCACCACAAATCTATCTCTCGCTCCGCCTTTTATAGGTTTGTTTGCGCGCATTCGAGGCGTTGACGCCGACAGACAGAGGAGGTAGGCCGGAAAACAACAAACCAGTCTCGAACGGGAAAACGGTAATGATCCTTCCGCAGGTTCACCTACGGAAACCTTGTTACGACTTTTACTTCCTCTAAACGATCGGGTTCGGTCGTCTTCTCCAGGCATCGAACGCCGAGGCGTAGATGCACGAGTGTCGTGACGGACACGTCGCGCACTGCCCGGCGGCGTCGTCGGCCAGATCCGAGGACCTCACCGGACCGTTCGATCGGTAGTAGCGACGGGCGGTGTGTACAAAGGGCAGGGACGTGATCGACGCGGGCTGTTGACCCGCGCCTACCGGGAATTCCTCGTTCACGGGGTTGGTTACAGGCCCCGATCCCTATCACGGGAGGTGGTTCAGAGGTTTCCCAACCCTCTCGGGCCGGGGCGAAGTCCCCGCTGATACCTCCAGTGTAGCGCGCGTGCGGCCCCGGACATCTAAGGGCATCACAGACCTGTTATCGCTCCGCCTCGTGTGGCTTTCTGCCACCCGTCCCTCTAAGAAGTGCGTGAGAAAACCGACCCGGACCCGAGCGCCACGGAGGACGCCGAGCCCGCCGTAAAAATCACTGACATCGGCGCACTAGTTAGCAGGCCGGAGTCTCGTTCGTTATCGGAATCAACCAGACGGATCGCTCCACCAACTAAGAACGGCCATGCACCACCACCCACCGAATCGAGAAAGAGCTATCGATCTGTCAATCCTACCGGTGTCCGGACCGGGTGAGTTTTCCCGTGTTGAGTCAAATTAAGCCGCAGGCTCCACTCCTGGTGGTGCCCTTCCGTCAATTCCTTTAAGTTTCAGCTTTGCAACCATACTCCCCCCGGAACCGAACTCTGGTTTCCCGCAGGCTACCCGCCGGGTCATGGAAGCGAACGCCGGCGGATCGCCGGTCGGCATCGTTTACGGTCGGAACTACGACGGTATCTGATCGTCTTCGAACCTCCGACTTTCGCTCTTGATCGAGGAAAACGTGCTTGCCACACGCCATCGCTGCAGTTCGTCTTGCGACGATCCAAGAATTTCACCTCTAACGTCGCAATACGAGTGGCCCCGACCGCTCCCTTCGATCATTGCCTCGCCGTAGACGGAGACCGACAGACGTAGACGAGGCCCTCTTCCATCATTCCATGCTTATCGTATGCAAGCTTGAACAGCCCGCTCTGAGCACTCTAATTTTTTCAAAGTGAACGTACCGGCCGCCGCGGACACTCGGTTAAGAGCACCCTTGGAGGAGAAACCGCCGACCGCAACACGCGCGCAGACAAGACACGAAGCAGGGACTCGGAGCGGACCGGGGGGTTCAAAAAAAAAGAGGAACGCGCGGAAAGGGAGAGGGAGAGAAGCGCGGGGGTCAGAGTGCGGGGATGCGAATGAACACACCCAAACACACACACGTAGCACCCCCCCGTTAGACTACTCCCGGAACCGAACCGACGACCACTTGTTTTTTTTTTCCCGGATCCCGATCACGACCTCCTCGTCCACCTCGCCGGCAGGACCGCGTGGCGGGTATGCTAGCGGTTGACACCGGCGGAAAGGGCCGGGAATGCGAACGGACGACCAAAGTCAACGACGGACGATGGCGCCGCCGCCCCGGGGCCGCTTGCGCGACCACGAACCCGAGTTCGGACTACGAGCTTTTTAACCGCAACAACTTTAATATACGCTACCGGAGCTGGAATTACCGCGGCTGCTGGCACCAGACTTGCCCTCCGGTTGGTCCTCGTTAACGGATTTGAAGTGTACTCATTCCGATCGCGGGGCCTCGACAGAGTCCCGCGTCGTTATTTTTCGTCACTACCTCCCCGTGCCGGGAGTGGGTAATTTGCGCGCCTGCTGCCTTCCTTGGATGTGGTAGCCGTTTCGCATGCTCCCTCTCCGGAATCGAACCCCGATTCCCCGTTACCCGTAGTAACCACGGTAGGCACTTAACCGACCGTCGACAGTTGATAGGGCGGACCCTCGAGAGACCCGTCGCCGGGCGTGAAAGCTCGTGCGATCGACCAGTGAGTTATCCAGAGTCACCAAAGCGGAGCGCGCCGCCCTATGAGCCCCGCCACCGAACGGACCCGCGAGCGGGAACGCCGACGACGGGAGGACGGAATGACGCGCATCGGTCTCAGTCTAATATGTAGCGCCGCGACCCGGAACGGCCGACGCGGGTGCCAGCGCGCGAGGCGTGGCGACGACGGCGCGCCGACCGATCGCGGCCTGTGTCACATGTATTAGCTCTAGAATTGCCACAGTTATCCATCGCCTCCGAGGAGGAATACGGTCCCGAGGATTAGGTCCGGTTCCTGAGCCATTCGCGGTTTCGCCCGTTCTAATGCGTGGCGTGAACTTACACTTGCATGGCTTAAGCTTTGAGACAAGCATATGACTACTGGCAGGATCAACCAGGTATCGTTGGAATTTGGGACTTTGTTTCGACAGAACGACAGACCGACCGACCGACCGACCGACATAAGACAGACAACTACAACGACGGGCACGTGTTTATTTGTTTTTCGAGGAGGTTCGCCGTCAGTAGAAGCGCGCTGCCCGCGCTGATGGCCTCTTTTTTGTTTCTCCCCTGACTTGGACCGAGACCGAGACTCAAAGAACGAAAGCGACCAACGTCGACAACAACAACGACAACGGCACCCTTGACAGCGATACATACGACAAACGACAAGCAGCACGACGGCAGTGCACACGGACATCGAGGGTCAAGGTGCAGACTGAACTCGCCGAGGTCGTCGTCATCGTGGTCGCCATCGATTCCGTCTCGTCGTCGTCGTCGTCAACGTCCACGTCACAGCCGGCCGAGAAGAGAGAACAGACGACAGCGTCGACAACAACAACATCGACAACGGCACCCTTGACAGCGATACATACGACAAACGACAAACAGCACGACGGCAGTGCACACGGACATCGGAGGTCAAGGTGCAGACTGGAATCGTCGAGGTCGTCGTCATCGTGGTCGCCATCGATGCCGTCTCGTCGTCGTCGTCGTCGTCTTCGTCGTCGTCGTCGTCATCAACGTACCAACCGACCGAGACGAGAGAGCAAGCAACAACGTCGACAACAACAACGACAACGGCACCCTTGACAGCGATACATACGACAAACGACAAACAGCACGACGGCAGTGCACACGGACATCGGAGGTCAAGGTGCAGACTGAACTCGTCGAGGTCGTCGTCATCGTGGTCGCCATCGATGCCGTCTCGTCGTCGTCGTCGTCTCCGTCGTCGTCGTCGTCGTCGCCAACGTCAACGTCAACATCACAGCCGTCATCGGGGAGGAGCTGGACCAGGGCAGCGGCGGCGTAAATTTTCCCGTCACCTTCGTCGTCGCCTTCGTCGACCGACCGACCGACCGGCGTCGTGTTCGTGCTCGGAAAACCGAGGAGAGACAACGTGCACATGGCGCGTTCTCGCAAGCGGCTCCTCGGTCCGATTTTTTTGGGCGGCTTTTTCGAGCTTTTTTTTTTTCTCACCCTTTCGTCCGTGCGACGGCGAACGTTAGGGGAAAAAAAAAAAAAAAAAAAACGACAACAACGCGGCGGACCGGGCGAACAACATCGTCGACACACACGACATTGACGACCGGTCCCCCTTTTCACAATCGCATCGAGATAAAAACGAACGAGTCCGATTCGAGCACCGAGTCGCGAGCGGGAGGACTGTCGGTGCAAGTATCGATCACTGACGTGAGCGCTTCGCCGGACAGAGGATGGCTCATCCGGCAGCCGTGCAAATCGACGGTATGGGAAGAACGAACAAGAAGAGCAACGACTTGATCGGCGGCTTGGGAACTGCGGACGGTGAAAACGGGTTAATCGACTGCGACCACGACTGCTCGATCGATCTTCTTTGGCGCTAACAAAGGTGGAGGTGGCGCAAGAAGGGACTAGCGCTATCACCGTCCACGTATCAGAAGATGCGGCGGCAGACGTCGACGCTTATGCGTTGTCGGACGAGAAGTCGCTGCAGCACGTGTACCGCGAGCGGGACGTCCAAGGTTTTGCCAGACGGAAAGAAATCGGGTGTCAGCGAACGTTCACACGGCTGTGAGATCGGACGCTGACAGGAGTAGGAGGCGGCAGGCAGGCGGCGGTTACGGCGGCGGCGCCTGCTGCTGCTCATCCTCCTGTTTGCTGCGGCGACTTCCAGGACGGGAGAGCATCGAACAACGTACGTATGGTTACAAGGGGATCAGGATCTACATAGTGCATCCCCCGCGGCTATTTTTGTTTGTTTGTTCGCTCGTTCGTTAATTCGTTCGTTCGTTCGTTCGTTCGTTACAATGTACGTTTTTCCGTTCGACGGCGGCAGAGAGCGGCGGCGTTTCTCCCTAATCCGGAGGATTTATCGGTCGCACAGCGATGGGTCGTTCGGCCGATCATCGAAAGATTCGCAGGTAGTGGTTGAATGGCAGAACGGCAGCAACAACAGCGGCGGCTGAGAGCGGCGAACGCTGAGGCGGAAGCAGAAGCTGCAGCAAACGTATCGGCTAAACATGGTGGACATAGATATGGCTGACGACGCGGGTACCACGACGACTATGGAACCAGGAAAAGGAGCCGTTAGTTGTTCCAACATATCGTTCGACACGTCGAGCAGCCCTAGGTCCACGGAGAAGCACACACACGTACCACGTATTATAACCTAACGACGATGAGCGGGCGCACGGTTGGCAGGAACGAAGGCGGCGGATCAAAACAAGTTGGAGCGCGGGGCGACAGCGATAACGGTGACAGCCCTAGGCGGCGGAGATGCCACTTTCTGACGCCTTTGCGACAAGCCCGTAGAGACGTTCCGGACCACCACGAGGCAAAGAGTCGCTGCTCCGACGAACCGACACACCAAAGTGTGCTTCCTACCGAACATGTTTTATAAAACTTTCAAACTGGAAAACCCCAGAAATGGTGTTGGTATTTGTCCAGACCCACCTCCGACACCTGAAAATGGTGGTCAAAAAAAACGTCGATTATACGAAGCGACATTTCTGGTCGGCGATTTTCCAGTTTTACGCCTACTGCCACATGGGGATGTCGGTAGGCGTCGCAAAGTGCCTTCTCGTAGGCTAGGCACACCAGGACTTTGTCATTTTTTTCCCCCTCGACATTCCTGGTCCGGTCTATTCCGATTTTACACCTACCGCCATGTGGGGGTGGCAGTAGGCGTCGAAAAGTGCCTTCTCGACCGCTAGCGACACCACTACTTTATCGAGCTCTGGAGGCCCGCACACCGACCCGGGGGCCGCGGAGTCGACCCCGGGGGCCTCCGCCTCTCGCCGCCGCTCACTTGGACGCCTTCCGCAACCTGTGGTCCCGCTCGGGGCCGCCGGGAGCCTCGCCGACCTGACCGGTGTCGGTAGGCGTCTGGAAGCGCCCGGCCGACCTGGACGAGGTCCCCCTGGCCCCCGGGGGACACCCCTTAGTTGGATGGGGGTGCTGTCCCGGGCACACATGCAACCCGCGGCCGCCTACCGACAGCCCCCGTCGCTCGATCGCTACTCCTTTCCAACATATGTCGGAGAAGCCGGGCGGTTGTGAAACCCCAGAAATGGTGTTGGTATTCGTCCAGACCCACCTCCGACACCTGAAAATGGTGGTCAAAAAAAACGTCGATTATACGAAGCGACATTTCTGGTCGGCGATTTTCCAGTTTTGCGCCTACCGCCATGTGGGGGTGGCAGTAGGCGTCGAAAAGTGCCTTCTCGACCGCTAGCGACACCACTACTTTATCGAGCTCTGGAGGCCCGCACACCGACCCGGGGGCCGCGGAGTCGACCCCGGGGGCCTCCGCCTCTCGCCGCCGCTCACTTGGACGCCTTCCGCAACCTGTGGTCCCGCTCGGGGCCGCCGGGAGCCTCGCCGACCTGACCGGTGTCGGTAGGCGTCTGGAAGCGCCCGGCCGACCTGGACGAGGTCCCCCTGGCCCCCGGGGGACACCCCTTAGTTGGATGGGGGTGCTGTCCCGGGCACACATGCAACCCGCGGCCGCCTACCGACAGCCCCCGTCGCTCGATCGCTACTCCTTTCCAACATATGTCGGAGAAGCCGGGCGGTTGTGAAACCCCAGAAATGGTGTTGGTATTCGTCCAGACCCACCTCCGACACCTGAAAATGGTGGTCAAAAAAAACGTCGATTATACGAAGCGACATTTCTGGTCGGCGATTTTCCAGTTTTGCGCCTACCGCCATGTGGGGGTGGCAGTAGGCGTCGAAAAGTGCCTTCTCGACCGCTAGCGACACCACTAC
>NW_027633945.1:0-21732 GCF_053919585.1 Euprymna scolopes
TTGGTTGCTTTAATAATAATGATTACCAATTTGGTCAACATTATCAAATTAGCAAATGCACTTGCATCTGTTGCAACTCCTAATCAATAAAACCAATCGTGGATCGATATACTGATTTCCTATCTTTAAATCTCCTCCTCCTCCTCCTCATCATCATCATCATCACCACCACCACCACCACCACCATCATCATCATCATCATCATCATCATCATCATCATCACTGGTTTAATATCTGTCTCACATGTGCTGGGTGGCTTTTACAAATAAACTTCCAAACTAACCTATCTCTGCCCAGGGCTTCATTTATCCCTCTTTCTCCCAAGTCCGTCCTTATCACTATCTCACACATATTCTTCATCTTTCAAACTGACCCGGCTATGTCAGTAGTTCCACATCTACTAAATCAAACACTCGAGTTCATTCTTTCCATATGACCAAACCAACGAAGTCTCCTGTTCAGCACACATCTCCCTGTACTGTCCCTGTTCAGATTTAATTTTCCTCTGACACCATCAGATCTAAGTCTGTCTTTCTTACTAACATGACACATCCATTGTATAATCCTGATATCATTTCCCTCCATGCAAGACATGTCCTCAACTCTCAAATGTACTTGATAGTCGTTTCTTGATTGACAGCAGTAAAACTCTACTGGTTGTTGATATGTCCCAGAAAGGGATAAAATAATTCTCCCCACTCTTTATCTGTGCCTAAACCTAAACATAGATTCCATGATCAAAGCTTCTTTCTTAGAACTGCACGCCTGTGGAATTGTCTTCCGTTTTCCTGCTTTCCAGCTGTCTATAATATGGTTGTCTTCAAGTCCAACGTGAACAAGTTTCTGATGAGCCGTTCCACTTAAGTTAACAAATTTACCGAACTTCCATTACTATCGATTACTATATTGTCCTTTTGACTGCTCTACACTCTTTAACCCTTATCCTTGAGTGGCCTATCGGCCTTGATAAGTGGTGACGCCTATGTAAAAAAAAAATAAATAAATAATAACTGCATGGGCTTGGTTGCATAATCAAGTAAATCAATCGAGTAAGTCACCTTATTGAACTCGAGATTGCTGTATTGAAATGAAATAACATTTATTTATGTGTTTAAGAAACATTAATTCAAATCGATCCAACGTGTCCATTAGGCAGGCTTAGCTAAATCAGTGTCTTGTGAAAAGGGCTTGAAATTTAATATTACTGGTTCTCATGAACAGAGGGACACACGTAGTTATTTTTGAAGGGTAAAGAAAGTCATTAAACTATGTAAGCGTCAGCTGTGTGCGTGTGTCCATCACATAAGAAAACAGTAGTTCAAAATAGTATTGTTGAAAAGAAGAAATAATTCTCGTTTGCTGTGGTAATTTTCCATGATGAGAATCAGGGTTCATTTTAAGACAGGGAATTTTAATGCTTTCCAAGGCGGTGTTCCTTTAGCTCTAGTCTCAGAGTAAACAAGAGAAACTGGAATCAAACAAAACTGAACTGATTTGATTTTTGCAGGCAAAACCTTATATATGGATGCTCTGGAACCTTCCAGTCTGTTTGTTGTATCATTGCATGTGGAGCACAATGTAGTTCCTTTATCGCATGTGTGCAGCTGGACAAATTATGACATCGTAATCCTGCGCTTTCTGATATCCCTGAGCATTGAAACGGTGATTGCTATGAAGATGTCTCTGCGGAAGATTTGTTCCGGTCTTATATAGTGGTTGCTACACCCTTAACTCATCAGAAGTAGCAACTATCAATCCACGAAAAGGAAAATAAAATGCATTTGGGCATGATTACAAAATCCAAAAATTGGAAAAGAAGTTGCAATTATTTTTATCTTATCTTTTATTACGCCATTTTGAATTTACAAGTAAAAGGTACTAAAATTTAAATATTTTTATTAATAAATTGTATTAATTTGGAAACTCACTACTAAAAAAATATTCTATTTAGTATTTTATTAATTTATTATTTATAATTAATCTATATATATTTACTTCGGATCTCATAAGGATTTTGTCAGGATCCATTGCATCGGTTGAAAGTTTTTGGTAGACATACAAACATACATACATATATATAGAGAAATAAAAAGGAACAAACCGTATTATGTGTTTATCAACGTTTTGTCTTTATTTCGAGAAATAAAAAGGAAGAAACCGTATTATGTGTACATCAACGTTTTGTCTTTATTTCGAGACGTCCTCTGGATGAATTTCATCCAGAGGACGTCTCGAAATAAAGACGAAACGTTGATGAACACATAATACGGTTTGTTGATGAAAATAATGGAAATAGTATTCCGACAAAATAGAGAAATAAAAAGGAACAAACCGTATTATGTGTTCATCAACGTTTCGTCTTTATTTTGAGACTTCCTCTTGATGAATTTCATATATATTTATTTCGAGACTTCCTCTGGATGAAATTCATCCAGAGGAAGTCTCGAAATAAAGACGAAACGTTGATGAACACATAATACGGTTTGTTCCTTTTTATTTTTCTATTTTATCGGAATACTATTTCCATTATTTTCATCATACATATATATATATATACTAATTGCTTTGTCTTTACAGACGTTAATCATTCCAATGCTCCCCACCAACCTCCTCATAGTTATCAGGTCAATCCTCAGTGACACCTAAACCTTATCAGTGGGCCGAAGATGACTTTTCAGGCCAGCATTAGACTTGCACAGTCTGCCATACATATTGGCAGACAAAGTTGTGTGTTAAAACTTGTTTCACTTCTGGCTCTGTTTTTTTTTTTTGCTCACTTTGTTCGTGGCATGTGTTTTTTTATGGTTAATGTAAGCTGCTTTTGAGAGGAGCACGCGATTACAAGCCTCACATTTCCAGCCGTTCAATCGTCAAACGTCCTCAACATCGACCAAAGAAGCACTTCAAGGATTGCATAAAAGACGCTTTTAAAGCTTTTAAGATTCCTGTTCAGAACTGGGAGACCCTGGCAGAACGCTGGCCTGAATGGAGGAGGGGGTACTGGATGTTTTGCGAGGGAAAGAATCAATCATGCTGAACTCAAGAGAAAACTTCGGAAGGGCAACATGTCGGTTTTTCCCATTGAATTGAACATACATACATACATACATACATACATGATGACTGTCAGACGAGTGCCACTCTCTCAGACACTTAAAGTCCATGAGCCCAAAAATGACTTCAATCGCCACAGGACCATTTTAATAGACAAATGCCTGAGGGAGTATCTATACACAGATGATGTTACAGAGTCTTAGCTTTGTACGACAGCTAAGTCTCTCTCTCATTTCAAAATGTTGAAATCCAGCAACAAGCAAGAGCAAGATAGCCAGCAATAAGTTAAACTGCAGACCACTTAATGCGGGTACTGGTCTCCCGTTTCATGGTTTTTTAAATTAAAGATTTGCTTCTCCTAGAAAGGTTGCCTTCATCACGGCTTACGGGAGCCCTCTCCACCCCAACACACACATACATACACACAAACACACACGGTGCTAGTTGGCCATTGACCCCGAAAAAGGGTTCATTCGCCCTTTGGAAGGTCTTGTTTTTAATCCTTCAGGGAGACTAGCCACCCTCCTCACCAAACAAGTCTAGTGGGGGAATCAGTTTAGTCGCCGGTGACTCGACCATGAGGCAGGTAGTACTAGGTTACATGGTACTAGTACATACATACATGATGATGATTGCAACGTCTTGTCAGACGAGTGCCACTCCCTCAGGTACTGAAAGTCCATGAGCCGAAAATGACTTTAGTCCTGCCAGCAAAATTCACATGCATAAGCAGACATGACACTGAAGACGATCACTGGTGTATATACATATATATACATGCACGCATGCATACATATATACACATGCATACACATACACACATACAAATAACTCACATATATGCATACATACATACACATTACATATATGCATACATGGACATAAACATACACAAGACGATCATTGGCATATATATATATATATATATATATATATATATATATATAAACGCAAATATACATATCTACACATACACACATACATATCTGTAAACATACACACATATATACATACACCATGAATAATACACATATATATTTATACATACATACATACATACATACATACATACAGGTGAAATTTATATAATAGATGAGTATTCTAAGTTACATAAAACTTTATTACATCAGCAAATAAGTAAAAAAAGAAGAAAGTAAGAAAGAAAAAGAAAGAATTATTTAATGTAAAATATGTATTCCTGTGTTTAGGTCTAAAAAGGTGTCGTATTATTTGGATTCATCGGACTACTGTTCTCATCTTGAGTATCATTTTCACAACTTCGGAGGTTATATCGACCGAAACGTTGTGAAAATGACACTCAAGATGAGAACAGTAGTCCAATGAATCCAAATAATACGAATAACCAATCATCATCTCAAAAATTCAGAAATGTTAGAAGGTTTAGACTACTAGGCACAAAATCATACTGATCTTTAAATTTCTTTATCGATTTGATGATGTAATAACGTTTTATTTAACTTTGAATTCTTATCTTTTTATTTCTATAATAAATTGTTCCACTTATCTGTTTAGAGCTTTTAGTATCTGGATAGGTTTTTGTAAAAAGATTATATTTTTTATCATCAATTTTATTTATTACTATAAATATATATATACATTCTATCTATTATATCTACTATTATATAAAAGAGTTTGTTTTTTGTTGTGTGTGTGTGTGTGTGTGTGTGTGTGTGTGTGTGTGTGTGTGTGTGTGTGTGTGTGTGTGTGTTCGTTCCATATGGACTCGGAAACAGCTGGGCTGAATTTTGTGAAATTTTACATGAAGGCACTTAATGTGACTGGGAGTTTTCTTATTTAAGTTTTGCATCGGAATGCGTCTGATAAGTATGGAAAATCGCTAATCGAAAAAAAATCCTATTTCTGAGTTATGTCCCCTGTTGCTGCAATCTTATTTGAGAAAAAATCGATCGGTTGCCTTTCTTTATATGTACACCATTTTATTTTATTTTTTCTCTTCTTTTGTTGGTGGTATTAACCCTGAGGGGTCAGCTCCTTGTGGAGAGAGAAAAGGATACGTCCAGTGTTATCAGCGGTTGTTGCCAGTCTGAAATCGATGTGTCTACCTGTCAAAGTCAATAACCCTCATCCTCAAGTAGATTATTGGCCTTGGTAAACGGTGACTCGACTCGTTTGTCAAAAAAAATAAAAATATTATCTCTCATATTAATATTAATTTTAGTACTTGTACAGTTTAATCAAAACATTAAAAAATGAAAATATCGGAAAAAAAGTTATATTGTACGTATCTGTTATGGAATGAAGTTCTACGAAAAAATTTTTCACTTAATTTGATCAAATAGTTTTCTCTTTGTTCTTATTTTTTTACAACGAAAAAACAATTTATGATAGCGATCAAAAGGTAGCCATGTTTCGATTTTTAGGAAGAAAAGCTATGATTTAACATGGGGAGGGAGGTGTCGGCGCTTTAGATCGAGTTATCTTCCCGTGGCGTGTTCTAAAAATCCAAACATAGCTACCTTGAGTGCGCTGACATCAAAACGAATTTTTCCTCTGTAAAAAAAAAAAAAAAAAAAAAAAAAAAAAAACTACTCGATCAAATTAAGTGAAAAAAAATTGGGGGGGGGTTGTATTACTATACACATAGATTCGAAAAAGTTGTCAAAAAACAAATATATAAAAAAATAAATGTTATCAAAGGCAAGATAAGTTACTTTTCTACCCAACTGGATATATTTTTTGTGTTTTTATTTAATGTAACATGTTTATTCAGCTCAAAAAACATACAGTGTTTACCGATGTATTGGAAAAATTAACATATCGCCCGCCCGACTCTCTCTTTGACACAGTAAGTTTGGGAAAAGGAGTTAAAAATTTTTTAAAATAAGCAAAATACTGTTAAAACCCCACCGAATATATGTCAGCCTATGTCACGGTAACATATATTGAGCGAGTTTCTAACCGTATTTTGTCTAGTTTTTTATTTATAACTCCTTTTCCCAGACTTATCGTGCCAAAGAGAGAATCGGGCGCCATTTTAAATTTTCCAATACATCGGTAAACACTGTATGTTTTTCGAGTTGACTAAACATGTTACATTAAATAAAAACACTAAAAACATATCCAGTTAGGTAGAAACGTAACTTATCTTGCCTTTAATGACATTTATTTGCAGCCTATATATTTGGTTTTTGGCAACTTTTTCGAATGTATGTGTACAATAATAGAACCCCATTTTTTTTTTTTTTTTACTTCAATCCAAAACGGATATGTGCAATATAACATTTTTTTTTCGATATTTTCATTTTTTTTAATGTCTTCATTAGTGTATCTTGATTTTTTAATACTACGTATTCTTTCTAATTTTTTCATGGTATTTCGTCATTACATTCTAAATTTAAAAAAAAAAGACAATGTTTAGGGCATTTAAGGGTTTAACATCTCATGTGACATATTGATAACACTAGATATAGTATGGTTTATAACGTTATAACCTTTTCATTTAGGGGGGTGGGGTATTTATTACACTTTGGACTCTGATGTTGGTTGAATGCAGTGACGTCAACTGACTCCAGTTCTTCTTATTAACCTTGATAAACATTGAAAACGTGACTAACACGAGTACATTTTTGGTGCTTGTTGGGATAGAGTTGCCAGGTCATTTTTTTTTTTTTTTTTTTTTTTTTTTTTTTTTTTTTAGTACTTCTATAGCCTATGGCCGAAAATAGAGACGCCATTTTTTTGGAGCACCTGTTGTTAAAATCAAAGAGAGAGAGAGAGAGAAATCAGTATTTTAAACTATGACCGAAGTAGGAAATAAAAAAAAAATTAAAAAATTACCAAAGTGTTTTATTAAAATTATATCTTCTTACGCAGACTTTTCAATAAATATCTTTACAATTATATTTTGATACAATTTTATATAATAAATATTTTGGTTTTCAAATGGCGCTCATCATCACCCAGTTTAAATAATTATGAATATGTCATTTTCATTTTCTGCTTTTAATAATAATGTCTTTTTTTATTTTCTGTTTTTAATAATATATATATATATATATATATATATATATATATATATATATATATATATATATATATATATATATATATATATATATATACACACACACACACACACACACACACACACACACACACATTTCATGAAAAGCTTTCCCGGTTTCATTAATTAAATCGAAACATTTCCAATTAAACAATTACGGATATATATTCTCTTTCACTTTCTTTGCCTTTTTCATGGTTCTTTCCGACAGTAATTAATATCTAGTCTAATTTATTGTTTCTTTTTTTTAATACTTACTTAGGCTATAGTTTAAAATACTGATTTCTCCCTCTGATTCTAATCGACAGGTGCTCGAAATAAAATGGCATCTCCATTTTCGGCGATAAACTGTTGAAGTACCCCCCCCCTTTTTTTTAATATGTCGTTTTAAGCAAAAACAATGGCGCTTCTACATTTCTTGGGAAATCGTAAAACTGAATTTCACATGCAAACAATGTTATCTAAGTATTCCTTGTATTTTTAAGATGATTATATCCAAAAATTATGAAAATCGTTAAAGGTAGAAAATTATGTATTAAAGAAAATAGAAAAATATAATTTGATGAAAACGATCGTAAGGCGTAGAAAAGTTCAAAAGGGAGATAATTTTCTGTTTTGGTTTAAACAAGATAGCGGCAATTTTTTCACCTGCTAATACGATTAAAGTTTTTTTTTTTTAATAATTCGGAAATGTTCTGGTAATTTCGATTGCATAATTTGGAAGCTACCATTGTAATTTCTTAGAATTGACAAAAAAAATCAGTATACGCCATTGTCTTTTATCTGAAAACTCCATTTATCGACTACAAAATATCGTCCCAATTCTGTAAAAGCGCCAAAACAATATTACTTATTTGATTGCCATGTCGAAAATAATAACACATCCAATCCATGAGCAAAACTTCTTTCTTAGAACTGCACGCCAGTGGAACTCTCTGCCGCTTGCCTGTTTCCCATCTGACTACACCTTGGACGTCTTCAAGTCCAACATAAACAAACTCCTGTCAAACCGCCCCATTAAGTAAGACACTCTATCAAAAACCCCAATACTAATGATTACTACAATACTATCTCATTGATTACTGTACACGCAATAACCCTTATCCCTGAGTGGCCTTCGGGCCTTTATAAGTGGTGACCCCCATGTAAAAAAAAAAAAAAAAAAATTGTGAAAAGTCAAAGTAGAACGACTGTTATTGTGTTGTTAGTAAAAAAGAAAAAAGAAAAGTCTATTGCTATAGGCTACAAATGTTGGAAGCCATTATGGTGTAATCTAAAATATGTGTTCCAAGATATGTTTCCTGAGTGTGAAATCTTCGCTATCTGCTTTATAAAATCTAAGGAAAATACAATTTTACCCAATTTTCCGTAAAAATTACTTTTAATTATAACATATATAAGAACAAAAATACAGAATATATTTATTATTTGCGTACCTGTCGTGGAATGAAAATGTCATACTCCAAAAATCACATAAATTGAGCTAGTAGTTTGTTTTATTTTCTACTAAGAAAATTAAATTCTATGAGGAAGCAAGTGTGGTGCGCCTTTAATAAATAAACGAAGATAACTAATTTTCTGTATTTTTGTTCATTTTTTTTTGGGGGGGGGTCAAACAGTATTTTGTTTTATTTTAAGTCATTATCAAGACTTCAAATATTTAGGTATCAAATTGCGACCATTTTTCTTGTTCTCACATTACGCTCAACACTATTTGTTTTCGAATCAAATAAACGTTTTCAAGTAGAGGGTGGAACGATAAAATTGTCGCTCTAGGAAAAACAACATGATTCCATTCTCGTTTGATGAAAGCCAGTTTTCTTTATTTGTTGCAGACAATCTACTTGCTAGTAAGTTCTGTACAAATCCCAAGAGCGATAGGAGCCTTCTATCATATCAGAAAGTGACACAATGTTCAACGAGTGAGATCAGATGCATCGCTGTCTACAACTCATACTCTCTACCGATCCAAGTTATGACAACAGGACCATTGCCAGCATCATCAAAATGTAAATCTGGACAGTTCAATGGTTGAAGACACAGCTCAATGAATTTTCTGGACACGGTTATGGTCGTTGGTGTGTTTTCAAGTGACGGCCACATCATGCCACCTCACATCTTCGAAGTTGGCTTGAAAGTCAACACCAAAGTATACCAGGATGTACTGAAGAGTGTGGTGATCCCCTAGTGCAATCAGGTGGCTGCTGGCAGACCTTGTTGGTTGTGGCAGCAGGACTCGGCGCTGACCCACAAGTCCAAAGTGACCTAGGTTTGGCTTCAGAAGAAGTGCTACGACTTTGTACTCTTCTCTCACTGGGACCTCTGTCCTTCCCACTCCGCTAGACTACTTTATCTGGTCATATGTTAAGAACATCACCAACATGACCTCCCACAACACCAAAACCAGTCTGATCGCCACCATCTAAGTATTTGCCAAGCTCCCACCGGCGTTTGTGGAAAAGACATGCTCACAGTTTCAAACCCATATCGAGGCAGTGATTGAGGCTGAAGACAGCTACATTGAATAGTTACCTGAATTGATGTTTTCAATAAAAATTTTAAAATAAAGCTGTGGTATTGTTTTCTGTAGAGCTACAAATTTATCATTCCACCTCGTAATTAAAACATTAAACATTTATTCAGCTAGGTAGAAGAGTAACTTATCTTTCCTTTGATAACATTCATTTGTTAATAATATATTTGTTTTTTGGCCACTTTTTCATACCAATGTGTATTGTAAAACAAACTTGACGATACAAAAAGGAAAATAATTTTAAAAAAGGGTATTTGTTGGCCAAATAAAGACTTGCAATTAGAAAGTTGACTTTTAGGGATAAAACTTTCGGATAATGCTCTGTTTTACGGTTGTAGTAAAAATGGAACGGAAATTAAATTTCGTTCCGTTTTAAATTCGGTACATTTTTACATTACGTCCAACTCATCGTTCTCATTCGACATGTCAACTTTTAGAGGTTTTCGAGTATGCTGACAAGGTTGGGGGGATCTCTATTCCGAAATCCGTTCTTAACATGGGGAGATTGGGGTGTTTACTTGTTGTAAGCAAAGCCGAAAACCTGTAGCATTGTAGCAATCGACATTTCCAATGTGAACAGTGAACGAGACTGAGACTTATGTAAAACAAACAAAAAAAAAAAAAATACCAAAACAAATTGACTTTTTTTCGTTTAAAAATTAAATTATTTCGTTTTTGTTAATAAAATTTTATTTTTATTTAAAAAAATATTTAGTTTTTTTATGGTACTTGTACAGTTTAATCAAAACATTAAAAATGAAAATATCGAAAAAAAGGTTATATTGTACGTATCCGTTTTGAACTGAAGATTTCCGAAAAAAAAATTCACTTAATTTGATCGAGTAGTTTTTTTTTTTTTTTTTTTTTTTTTACAGCGAAAAAACACGTTTTTTATGAGAGCGCGTTGAAGGCAGGCATCTTGGATTTTTTCTTCATTTTTATTTGGAGTTTAGAAACGTCAGGGGGAGATAACTCCAGTTAAAGCGCCGACACTCCGTCCCCATCTTTAATACTAGCTTTTCTTCCTAAAAATCGAACCTTTTGCTCGGTATCATAAGAAATTGTAAAACAAAAACTACTTGATGAAATTAAGTGAATTTTTTTTCGAACTTCATTCCATAACGGATACGTACAATTTAAACTTTTTTTGCGATATTTTCATTTTTTAATGTCTTGATTGTGCCTTTTTTTCATATATATATATATATATATATATATATATATATATATATATATATATATATATATATAATTATTTTTTTACTATAATAATTGTTTAAGGTTATTCTTTCGATTACTTTCGGTTTGTTTGGGGGGGGGGCACAATATAAAAAGAATAAAGCGGAACGAAATTTAAATTTCCGTTCCGTTTTTACAACAACCGTAAAACAGAGCATTCTCCCGAGTTCCGTCCGCGCAAGGAAAGTTTTAGGTTTGATTTTTATTTTAGATGGCGCTGAGTGCTGCTGCTGCTGCTGTGCGTCATTTTTATTTCTCTTTTTTTTGGGGGGGGGGCGGGTCAAATCTCCATTTTTTGGCTTTGTTGCTGGCCACCCCTAAAAAAAATAAATTATAGATGAAAGCATAAAAAGGGGATTTGAACCCTCTTCTAATCCCTCCGTGCCCCTCCCATACCAAAAAAATAACGAGACCAAGTTGTTTTTTATATATATATATATATATATATATATATATATATATATATATATATATATATATATATATATATATATATATATATATATATATATATATATATATATATATATATATATATATATATATATATATATATATATATATATATATATATATATATATATATATATATATATATATAGATATATATATATATATATATATATATATATATATATATATATATATATATATATATATATATATATATATAAATATATATATATATAGAGAGAGAGAGAGAGAGAGAGAGAGAGAGAGAGAGAGAGAGATTGTATACGAATTGTCGGTCGATTAGCGCTGTCTCCGATCACGCTAGGTTATAGACTGTGGCTGCTGCTGCTGCTGCTGCTATTATTATTGTGTATACGGTTCCCTGCCTCGCCCATTCATATTTTCACTTCCGCCAAACTAGTGTCATGGCCTCGTGATCGATTCTAGTCGGTCAGTGTCGATACTTTTTTGTACTCATACAAAACGTAGATGACGACAAAAGCTACAAGGCAAAAAAGGAGGAGAAAAAAGTCAATATCCACTAATAAAAGACTCTATCATCATCATTATCATCATTATTCCTAAGTATCGTCGTGTCATCGGGAAATGTCTTTGAACAGTAATACTGATGTGGCCGACGTCGGGTTTATCTCTTCTGGGAGGACGCGGTCATTTTCCGAACCCGTAGTGGATGATCCTCGGATCGTTCACTCCGAGTCGACCCCCATTCTTCGTTCACAATGGATCTGGAGACTCCACCGTTCCCTGAGTAGCGCCAGCTTGGAATTTAGTAGCACTTACCCGCCGACTTACGAGGACTCCTCATTGCAGAATGGTCAGCCCGGTGGTGGAAGGGTTTCGGGTAACCGAAGGACCCTGGGAACTTTCGAAGGGGTCTTCTGTCCCGTCGCCCTCTCCATGTTCAGTACGCTGCTTTATCTCAGAGGAGGTAAATAATACCATTATATATTATTTATTTATTTTTAATATATATTATATATATATATATATATATATATATATATATATATAGGGTTTGTATTACAATCCACAGAAGTACGAAAAAGTGGTAAAAAATATAACAAATAAATGCTATCAAAGGCAAGATAAGTTACTCTTCTACCTATCTGGTTTTACTCACTTTAAACCGTTTAATCGGTTCGAAAATCATAGTGTTTAAGTTTTTAAAGTTTCACAATATCTTTTTTTTTTCTTCTTTTTGGTACTTATGCACTTAATGTTATCGTACTGAAATAATAACATTATTATTTTGACCCTCATTTACGTGGAAGGCTGTTTTGTAACTATTCTGCACTTCCACTTAACAATTTAATGAAAAAAAAGTGCTTCTGCAGTTTACGGATCGTGCTGAAATGATAACATAGAAAGTCATTCTTAACATGAAGAGAAATGTGTGGTACTTTCACGGGGGAACGTGGGCCCCCTGCGTGAACGTCTTTTTTTTTTTTTTTTAATGACTGCTCCCTGAAAGCGCATACACAAAAGGTTTTCGTTGGTTTATTTAATCACGAAAACTTCTTTGAAAGTATTATTTGAGGTCCACAAGAGGGGGGGGGGTAAAGCAATGTATGAAAACAATAAATATAACAAAAAAATAAAAATATGCAGTGACGAAAATATAATAAAATAAAAAGCACGAAATAAAGTCTGAATCAAATTTACTTAAAGAAATTTTAAAAATTAAAATAAATACACGCTCGATTTAAAAAAAAAAAAAAAAACTATGTACCGAAGGAAAACCTTTTTGCGCATTTCAGGGAGCAGTCATTAAAAAAAACCGGTTTGGTTTACGCAGGGTCCACGTTCCCCGTGAAGTACAAAGTGTGTTAACTATTCTGCACTTTCATCTAACAGTTTTCTAAACAAAAGATATCGTAAACATTCATTTAAAAACGTTTGATTTTCCGATGTGACTCATTTACATTGTTTTTCTCGTCTGCAAAGCAGAAACCGGAACTGAAGTCCACTGCTTAATCTTTACCATAAACCTATATTTATTATATGGTAAACATTGTAATTTGGGGTTTAAATTGCTAGGGGAAAAGTACGGAATAGTTACAAAATACGCTCCCCATGTTAAGAATGGCTTCTTAAATAATAAGTGCAGACTGAAGAAGTACTGTAATTTAGACTATATTAGGAATTTAGCCTGTTGGTGTTTGACATTCGTCAACGAACGATTAATTTAGACAATCGTGTTGGAGATAAACAAAGAAAAAAAAATGACTCCTACAGCATTCGATAAATAAATATGAAGAATCTCGAATCTTAAAGGATTTTTTTTTTTTTTTTTACGTTGTGCTTTTCTTTGTTTACTCACAGACACGTGGATTAAATTAACGGTTTATTTAACGGAATCACCTACGGAAACACTGGTGTCAACAACAATACTAAATCAACACTATTAACGGTACTAATAATGCACTTATGTTACTGTGCTGAAATAATAACGTTATTATTTTGAGAGCCATTCTGGACGTGGGGGAGGGTGTTTTGTAACTATTCTGTACTTTCACCTAACAATTTGATAAAAATAGTGAAACTTGAATTTAACTTGAAAATACTATTTAAAAATGTAATCTAAAAATTACGGTCCGTAAACTAAAGAAGTACCGATTTTTTTTTTTTTTTTTTTTTTTTTTTTAGTTTTGTTTTTTTACCCCACCCCCAAACAGGAGTACCTCCTCCCCAAAAATAGAAAATAAAAATGAGTTTATAATCAATTATATATGTGTGAACTAGTATATATATATATATATATATATATATATATATATATTATATATATATATATATATATATATACTAGTTCACGTGTTTCACCACGATTTCATATTTTAATAGGAAGATAATCAAACTGGACATTTTTCTTTCTCTTCTGCGAAGCAGCAACCGGAACTTAATTTCGGTACCCAATCTTTACCATTGCCTAAATATAACTAAAACCGATAAAGTATAGCGTTGCTACCATTTCAAATCCCTCTCTGTATATATTTTATTAAAACGGATACTTATATAAATTAATCCTTCATGGTTGTCGATATTGGCTCCATGAATGTGTAAAGTATTATAGTAGCCGTAAAGTATTACAGTAGTCGAAAAGCGACTACACAAAATGAAATCCGGGTTCCTGAAACAAATAAATTAAAAAAAAAAGGAAAAAAAAGATTAATTAAAAAAGTGACTTCTGGCAATATTTTATCGTCCAAGCAATCCACTGATGACGGCCCGTGGCCACAAATTCGGAATAGGGGCGTGTGTGAGCGAGAAAATTAAATATTGTCATGATGCATTTTTGGCGGACCTGAACGAGCTTGCCCCCTCTCTATTTTTATTTTCGCTTTTCCATAAAGAGAAAAAGAAATCAGTGGATTAACCTACCAGATTATCAAAATATACAAAAAATAAAATAATAGAAAAAAAAAAATCGATATTTAAATATTTATAGGGTGTACCGTGTACTGTAGGGGTGGGGTGCTCACTGCTGGGCTCACTTTCTAATGCAACGTCGTTCTAGTAAATAAATCGATCACCCGTTTTAGAACCACTCGACGCTTTTGGGCCGAATTTCGCGAATTTAGCCTTTTCTTTATTTTTTATTTATTTCTTTATTTTTGATAGTCTTTTTTGTAGACTAGTGTCCATTCGCTAAAAGATTTAAATATATATATATATATATATATATATATATAGGGAGGGGGAAAAATCTTTTAGATCTGCCGCTGCTTTGTATTTTTTGTGGTCTTTTATGCACTTTTGTTACCGCGCTATTTTTAAATAGTTTTTTCAGGTTAAACTCAAGTTTCACGATATCTTTTTATTTTTATTAAATTGTTAGATGGAAGCATAGCATAGAATAGTTACCCCCTCCCCATGTTAAGAATGGCTTTCAAAACATTATTTCAGCACGGTAACAAAAGTGCATAAGTACCTTCTGTTTTTTTTTGTTTGTTTGTTTGTAATTTTATCTTTTTATTTCAGTTATGCAGACAGATTTTTATATTATTTGTTAGATGTGATGTGAGATATTTATTTCACCTGTTTATTTTGGCCCCAGAGAGTGGCAAAAAAATCAACATAACAATTACAACAAAGCAGCTTCTCTTCCAATTTTCGGATTTTTTAATCGTGTCCAAATAGATTTAATTTCCTGTTGGGGGATTGATTATTGCTATTTCTTCTGATGAGTTAAGGGCAAAATAGATTCACTGATTGATATAATAATTAAGTGATTGATCTTGTGCTACGAAACAGATACTGTCAAGAATTGTGTCAACTGAGTTAAAGGAATAAATTGTAAGATGGGCAACATCATGAAATTTGGAATGTAGACTATTGTCATTTATTCATTATATATATATATATATATATATATATATATATTAGCAAAAGTACCCGTCGTTGACTGGGTTCAAAAACAGCCTACAGAAAATGGACTCTGATTTATGAAAGTATGATAGGTTATGAATAGGAACTGTTGTAAATTTCAGTTGAATTTGGGGGTATCAAAACCAAAGTAAAATATGACGAAAGTAAAAATAAAATAGATAAACCCCATAATTTATTATACCATACCTGTTCACACTGAAACACTTATCACAATATTCTGTGGATCTATATTAAAAGACATTGTTAAACTTTGTGAAATATTTCCATTCTATGGAGGTCAGGTGAACCCCATAATTTTATTATACCATATTTCTTCAAACTGAAACCTAATTATCAAAGTATACTTACGCAGATAGATATGAAAAGTTTTTATTAAAGATAATTTTATTATACCATCCCTATTTAAGTTTAAACGTACTTATCCAAGTATTATTATGTACATCTATATCAAAAACACTTGTAAACGTTTTTTTTTTTTTAAATTTTTTAATTTTTTATTTCCATACTTTGTGGACCAGGCGCGTATGCAGACCCCACAATTTTAATGAATCATCATTCTGCTAGATCAAACATACCCATTCTTGTGTCTCGATACATCTTCTATCATTATATGTGATCAGTTTTCTATAATAGTCAACCATATAGGAGCCTATTCGTGACCAGACACACACACAGACGTTCAGCTTTATATATATATATATATGAGGATAAAATATAAAATATGCATATCATAAAATGAAAAGTTATGGAAACAGAATGTGTGAAAGACAGAAAACAAACAAACAAATACAGAAAGAAATTAAAAATGAAATCTCCCATTTGTTTTATTTCTTCCTGTGTTTAAATGTTTTCCTTTCTGTCATATATATATATATATATATATATATACACACACACATTAAACACTTGAGTGTTGGAAAAACTTTGTTTCTTGTTCTGATTCCTCTTAATTTGCTGATGTAGAGGAAATCAATGTTTGTGGGTCAAGTGACCTGGAACTGAACTAATTATAAGCTTTGGCCATGGTATGTGGAATAGGAGAATTAACCGATACATCAATATCTGACAAAAGTTATATATAATTTTAGTCATTCAATATAATTATATTGGATAGTATTTATTAGTGGTGGGACGATTAATCGGAATCGTTAATCGTAAGAATCGTGTATTTTGGGGGTATCGGAATCGGAATCGCATCGTTAAAAATACCTTAATTTTCCGATTCCTTCATTACGATTCTTTTAGTCTGATGTTGAAAAAAAGAAAAAAAAATCCTGATATTTCTAATCGCAAGAGAGAAATAAAAAGAAACCAAAGAAATTCATTATTAACAGGGCAATGCTTAGTGCCCCTCCCTTACAAGGTTCATTCATTCAGATCTATTGTAATCAAAACTACAAAAGAGTTAACTTAAAAAGAAGTATGCAGGGCTCTACATTGCGAGTAAAAACAAACAAAAAAAAAAACGCTTATCTTTTTGGCGATTGTTTTTTTTTACTGAAAAATCTCCTAATAGTGAATGAAAATACTTTTTCAACTTATATTTTCTTAAAATAAAACGAGCAAAGTCAAATTATTTAAACAGTAAAAGGTTTAATAGAACAATATACTTTTTTCTTTTTTTAAAAGAAGGCTTTTGAAAGAAATATCTCTAAAATGAAATTGATCCCGTTGTATTATTTCGCAAAGTTTTGACAGCAGTCGGTTTCTTTTGAAGTTTCAAAAAAATCGACCCCATACCTATCTCTTCCAAACCTAAAGTTATTAAATAACCCCTTCGTTAATTTAAGGGTAATTAATTCAATTCAGTCAAGTTTTTTTTTAATTTCATTGAAATAAAATCCATTATTTTTTTTTCTCCAGAAAGATAAAACCCTGAATTTGATTATATTAAAAGCAGAATAATATAATCTTTTTTCTAGAATTTTGAATTGAAAATTAAAAGTGTTTTGCGCAGTTTTTTGCCGAACGAAAAAGAAATTAATATATATATTTGTAAAAGGTTTTGTGATCAATTTTTATGTCGAAATGATATTTACGATTAATTAAAAAAAGTATTTATAAATAGAATTTTACTAAGGACTTATAATTTAGCAATATTGAACCGCATCAACCATGTGTGAATTGAACACAGTCAACCAAAAAAAAATTCAAAAGAAAATGCTAGTTTGTATTACTGTACACATAGATTCGAAAAAGTTGTCAAAAAGCAAATATATAACAAATAAATGTAATCAAAGGCAAGATAAGTTATTTTTCTACCTAACTGGATATATTTTTCGGGTTTTTATTCAATGTAACATGTTTATTCAGCTCGAAAACCATACAGTGTTTACCGATGTATTGGAAAATTCAAAATGGCGCCCGACACTCTCTTTAACACGGTAAGTTCAGGAAAAGATGTTATAAATAATAAACTATACAAAATACTGCTAGAAACTCGCTCAATATATGTTACCGTGACATATTTTGACATATATTCGGTGTTTTTTTAATAGTATTTTGTCTAGTTTATTATTTATAACACCTTTTCCCGAACTTACCATGTTAAAGAGAGTGTCGGGCGCCATTTTGAATTTTCCAATACATCGGTAAATACTGCATGTTTTTCGAGCTGAATAAACATGTTACATTGAATAAAAACAAAACAAATGTATCCAGTTTGGTAGAAAAGTAACTTATCTTGCCTTTGATAATATTTGTTTGTTATATATTTGTTTTTTGACAACTTTTTCGAATGTGTACAGTAATACAAACCCGAAAATGCATATTTGCATTTCATTATGTAAACTTTTATACATTGGTTTAAAAAATTAAATTCTATAAGTTTTTTTTGCCCCATTCCTTTATATTTTTTTCTTTTTGTCTTTTTTAGCGGATTATTTTCAATTAATTATCCAAATAAGTGACTAGCTTTAAAACAAAATTTAATAGTAAATTATTTGTTTACAGATAAACTGAATTTTCTAATATGGCCCAAAGTCCCAAAAAAGTCTTTTTGAAGTTGATGAAGATGATGAGTTGAAAGCCATTTGCAAAGTCTGTCAAATTAAAATATCGCGAGGAATAAAACCATCTAACATGACCACAACCAACATGTTAAAACATTTAACTATGAAGCATCCAAATAAATTGGAGGAGCAAAATAAAAAAGAAAAGGAACAAAAAATTACCAACTAGTCACTCAGAGCAGTTTTATTAGTGAGGGTCGAAATCGCAGTGTCTTTTTTTTTTTGCCTACGTCACCATCTAGGTGTCACTATTTTTTTTAACCCTCCTTAACTTCAAAGAGTAAATACAATATATACAACTAAAAAAATAATTTTTAAAAATGCTGATTCCATTCATGAAAAATTCTTTTAACTAGAAATTAAAACTTAGGTAAAGATAGCTGACTGACAGCAACAGGAGCACTGGTTAACTACTGAACCACGTGGAAAGGTGTGGGGTTGAGGAAAAAAAAGGAAATTAAATGATGATAATAAATTATGATAACCGTCTTTGAAAGGCACTAAACTCCTAAAATTTACTTCTTTAAAATTTTAGGCGGCACTCCCCGGCGATTTTAAAGCACTCTCTCTCTAAAAAAAAAAAAAAAAAAAAAAGATTTTATTTTTAAATTTGGGAAAGATATATTTATTATAACCGAATTCCTGTATGAAGACTGGATCTACTTTATTGGACGTTAATTTGTGAGATAAGTAATTTTTCAATGTTTAATATGTTTTTAAAGTTTCAATTATCAATTAAACTTTTTAATTGCATTTATTTTTCAATTTATTTAAAAAAACAGGGTTTTAAATGTATTTTTCAAGGTAACAAGCTTCGAAAGAAGTCTAATAAAAAAAATCACTTAATTTTTAATTTCGACAACCCTGAGAATTTAATTATTAAAAAAATATTGAAATGTGACATTTCTTTATTTAACATTTCTATTAGTTCAATTAATTTTCTTTCAATAATTCATTTCACTCAACAAACTTCACCATTTTTTGTTTGTTTTTTTTTAATTTTTTCTGTAATTTTGGTAATTATGTTTGCTCAATTTTATCTAGTATTTCATTTGTTTTTTATAGTGGTATCATTTTTATATGTGTTCCTTTGATATACCCTATTTCAAAATTAGTTTGGGTAAACTTATTCTTCACGTTAGAAACAACGTGTAAAAGCAATGAAAAAGTAAGAAAAAATAATAGGCGTTAACTACTCCTTGTGAATTATGGAGGTTTGAAGAACTGCCGTCACAAATACAACTATCAATAGCTAAACAAAAATCGTTTTTGAAATTCCTTTAATTGTAACTTTTCGCTATACCTACCTTTTGGTATAAAACACAAAAACTTTCGATTAATGGTATTTCTCATATATGGTCGTTAACTTTGGAAAGGTTATTTTGTATCTACGGCGCCATGTCACGTGGTATATTGTTTTTTTTTTCATTACGCACGTTCATTTATAAATTATTTAATTAAATATTTATCTTTTTTATATTTAATTAGTATATATTTTCTTTCTCTTCCGCTATATTTTTTTTATTTAATTCATTAAATCTGTTAATTATGAGCACCAAAATAATGAATCGTGTGTATTTATTCTTTAATTTTCTTGGTTTTGTTCTGTTATATAAATTCTATTTTATTTGTTTTTTCTCTGAAGGATAAATTCTATTTTCTTTGAGTTTTTTTTCTGTATTCCAATTAAGTAAAATAAATTTTCTCTAAAATAAATTTTGCTAATTTTTCCGTTTAGTTTACTATATAATTTTATTTAATCCAAAACACGACGGTGTAGGCATAAAATATCTCTTCCAAAGTTAGGGAACATATTTGGGAACTACCGACCATAAGTATAAAACTACCTGGTATATTTCAAAACAATAAATTCCCTAGGAATCGGAATCGGAATCGTACTTGGTATCGGAATCGTTAATCAATATTTTCCTGGAATCGGAATCGTATAAAAATTAGGAATCGTCCCAACACTAGTATTTATAGAATATTACTACCAATAATATTTTGTAAGACTTATAATCACAGGTTTCCATACCAGTTGATTATTCTGAAGTATATATATATATATATATATATGAGCAAACAGTTAATAAAATGTTAAAAACACTTTGAAATGAGTTAAAAACATATTTAATCTAAAAAGGAAACACTAGATAAATTATATATAAAGATAGATGATTATGATACCAACGACATTGATATACATTATATTGAGCAAGATATTGTCTTGGCTTGAATCTGTTTTGACCGTGAGAAGTTTTGTCATGTTATTGATATCACTGGGTGTTCAGTCGAAGCTCTCAGAAATCAAGGGACCTCCTTTCCAAGGGCTAACACTTGATCCTTATATTAGATATGTAGACATTTGAGTATTCCATTAAATTTCTCCTTTACCTCATAAACACTGAGCTAGTAAAGAATTAAGAATATTAACTTTCCTCTGCCCAATTAACCAGTTAAATATATTAGAGTAAATCTTTCTTGTAGTCTCTTAGTCTTATTGGATTCCAGAACTAGAATTCATCTAGTCTGTTGGAGTATCCAGCTTAGTGTTGTTACTTGAGGTAACATCACTTGGAGAAGGTGCACCATTCTACGTAAAAGTCACTGTGTGTTAACCATACTGAGGAGATCCTGTTTTGGATGGGAATTGTACGAGTACGTGATTTTGAATATTTAGTCAGGGTTTACTTCTTGGTAAAAGTATCCTCATATCAGGTTGTCCTGATAAACTCCTGTACTGGAAGACCTTAGACGCTCGAGGACAATGTCTAGTAAGCATTTAAGTTCTCTCCTAATATTTTTCTCTTTTGTTTTAATTTTCTTATCACTTTGTTTTTGCTGCGGATGGGGCATTCAACCGGATGTCAAACATTCTCCCATTAGTTTAGTTACTCCAACCGAAAGATCTTTTTAAGATTCTAACCGTCCCTTTAAGTGGTATTGTTTGTATTTCTCTTGCACTTGGTCCACCGGGTATATTTGCC
>NW_027633946.1:0-40000 GCF_053919585.1 Euprymna scolopes
CAAAACCAAGACTTCAAAAATGAATTGATAGCTACAGAAGGTGTATTTCATTCATCGGACAATTTCAAGCATTATGGCGTTTTAAATTTTTCACATAACCAGCATTTCTTCAGACTTCTTGAATAAAAACACTTTTGAAAATAGAAGATTGTTTAAAGAAAATTCCCTTAACGGAAATGAAGCATGCGAAAACATTCACCCTGGAGGCATCCTCCACCAAAGGGCTTTATGTTGCTATCAATTCATTTATTGAAGTCTTGGTTTTGTTTATACAGAATATGAATGCTCAATTATGAAATATGATAATTTTGTAGCTTACTTTTTAAGTCATCTCTCTTTGGCTTAAAACTTATTGGTATATGAAAATTTACTGGATTATACAAACCCAGTAAAACTCAGTATATTTCAAACAAGTATATATATATATATATATATATATATATATATATATATATATATATATATATATAACTACTTCATTTATTCACATAAATCCAATATACGAAAGTATAGATTTATGCGTAAACTTTAAGTATTTACTTCAAAAGTGCTCAATACGTAGGTAGAGCTAGTTAGTAATTTATAAAATATATATGGCGATTAAGAAAAGGCTGCCTAAATATACACAACATATATATATATATATACATATATATATATATATATGTTGTGTATATTTAGGCAGCCTTTTCTCATTTAGACAAATATTATTGAATAGCACGGAATTATTCTGTTTTACAATTTTCCTTTTTATCTTCTCCAATCTCCAATCCACTTTACTTGTAACAAATTACAACGTGACTAGGAATATATATATATATATATATATATATATATATATATATATATATATAAGTAAATTAAAAAAACAATCCCTACATTTATTTTTACAATATGCCTGAGGATGATAGAAGCACTTCTGTCGAAAGCGCTCGCGTTTATGGATCGAACATATACAATTTCGAGAAAAACACAAAAAGGACTATTCGGAGATTGAAGAAGATAAAAAGGAAAATTGTAAAACAGAATAATTCCGTGCTATTCAATAATATTTGTCTAAATGAGAAAATGCTGCCTAAATATACACAATATATATATATATATATATATATATATATATATATATATATATATATATATATATATAGTTATCCACATACTGTATTGTTTCGCTGTTTCACAGCTCATCAGTGCGGCTAGACAAGCAACTACCTGAAGCCAGGATCGAAACCCGATCGCTCATTGTCTCGCTGTTTCACAGCTCATCAGTGCGGCTAGACAAGCAACTACCTGAAGCCAGGATCGAAACCCGATCGCTCATTGTCTCCCCCTCTCTCTCTTTCTCTCTCTTTATATATATATATATATATATATATATATATATATATATATATGTATAATTGGAGAGAGATAATGAATTAGTAAACATGAGAAAGCAGGAAATGATAAGTGATATTGCCATACTGTCCCCTCCAAACTGTTAGGAAGAAAAAAAAAGAAAAAGGAATAAGTACGAGAACTGTTCTTAAATTAAGACCCTTTTTTTGTTTTTCTTTTTACTCCAAACCGAAAAGCTTGAAAAGATGGGAGTAGTGCCATTAAAACAAGCGACATTCTATGTTCCCAATTTAATTTAACTACATAGTCACCACCATTTTCAATGTACTTTTGCCAGTTTTTTTAATGCCTCGATCGTAAAAATGTAGTGCATGTTTTCTTATATCTCTGTCGCCACTCTGAAATCGACAAATACATCTCCTAACTGCATGCCTTCGGAAACCTGTAAATGTTAATCGGTTTAATATTTTACTCTATGGAGAAATTCAATCACGCATTTTAGAGATTCATACCGTCAGTATCTGCAACAGAGAAATGGAACATTCAGGCCATGAATATATAAGTCCAGTCATCATAATAATGCAGTTTAAAAGTCCCATCAGATCCTGAATTATAAGAAAGAGGCCTTACTCTGGGAAAATTTCTTGTATGAGATAAAAGTGGAAATATATTTTGTCATTAGCCAAAGTTAAAAGGGTGGAACGTTAAAATTGCCTCCTCAGAACTGACGACATGATTCCATTTCCGTTTGATAAAAACCGGTTTTTTTAATTTTTTTATGCAGATAATGTTCTAGTTTGCTAGCTGTGTGTACATCCCAAGTGCGATAGCAGCATTCTATCATGTCTGAAAGTCATACAATGTTCAACGAGCGAGATCAGAGATGCGCCGCTGTACAACTCATGCTCTCTACCGATTCAAGTTATGACAGCAGCATCAAAAAAAAAAAAGATTCAAGGTATGCCAGCACCATCAAAATGCATCCCTGTATTACCACGAATAACAGGGACGTGTCCAGGATGAAAAAACAAATTTTCCGGCCACAGTTATGGTCTTTTGTATGGTTTCAAGTGAAAGCTATATCATGTCACCAAATGTCTTGGAAGTCGGCTTTAAAATCAACACCAAAGTGTACCTGGATTTGTCTGAAGAGTATGGTGATCTGTTGGTGCAATCAGGTGGCCGGTGTCAGAAACTGGTTGTGGCAACAAGACTCGGCGCCGGCAAACAAGTCTAAAGAGACCCAGGCTTGGCTTTAGAAGGAGTGCTACGGTTTTGTACTCTTCTCTCACGGACACCCTCTTCTCCCGAGCTGTACTCGCTGGACTACTTTGTTTAGTCATACGTCGAGAACATCATCATTATGACCTCCCACACACCAAATCCAACCTCATCCGCCGAGTATTCGCCGAGCTCCAGCCTACATTTGTGGAAAAGACATGGTCTCAGTTACAGACCCGTATCAAGGCGGTGATTGAGGCGGAAGGCGATTTCATTGAATTAGTGTTAGTTCTAATGCATAATCAAGTTATCAAAATTGTTTTTTCAAAAAATGTTTAAAAGTAAAATTGCATTTTTAGGGCGACATCTTTATCGTTCCATGCTGTGTATGAAATAATGTTTTTGAAAGACAATGGATATGGTGTTATTCACCACCAGAGACAATAGGACACTGACATGAGATTGTTGGTTAAAGTATGGCAATGGCTGGCAAAAAGAAGGTCAATATATCACAGTTTACGCTCATTTTTAGGAGTGTTAATGAGGTTTACGACAGTTTATGACAGTTAGGAACCGTTAAGAACAGTTCTGGACACGACAGTTGACGGCAAATACAATATATGCTAACATTTAAGAATTGTTTAGACGAAGATTTATAATTTGTATTATGTGGATTATTCGGATAATAGTTCTCATCTTGAGTGTCATTTTCGCATTTGCGGTAATAACATTAAAGATAAGAAACATAGTCGGTATAATTAAAATAAATACTTGCACATCGAGCAACTGCTTGTATAAATTGTGAGAAAATTACTTTTTATCTCTTTTAAGGTAGATAGGAACGCAGAACAACTTCCATATTTTTTTATATAATATATAATATCATGTTTATATATAATATATATAATGTTTATATATAATATATATCATGTTTATATATAATATATATCATGTTTATATATAATATATAAAATGTTTATATATAATATATATCATGTTTATATATAATATATATAATGTTTATATATAATATATATAATGTTTATATATAATATATATCATGTTTATATATAATATATATCATGTTTATATATAATATATATCATGTTTATATATAATAAATATAATGTTTATATATAATATATATAATGTTTATATATAATATATATCATGTTTATATATAATATATATAATGTTTATATATAATATATACCATGTTTATATATAATATATAAAATGTTTATATATAATATATATCATGTTTATATATAATATATATAATGTTTATATATAATATATACCATGTTTATATATAATATATATAATGTTTATATATAATATATATAATGTTTATATATAATGTTTATATATAATATATATCATGTTTATATATAATATATATAATGTTTATATATAATATATACCATGTTTATATATAATATATATCATGTTTATATATAATATATATCATGTTTATATATAATATATATAATGTTTATATATAATATATACCATGTTTATATATAATATATATAATGTTTATATATAATATATATCATGTTTATATATAATATATATAATGTTTATATATAATATATATAATGTTTATATATAATATATATAATGTTTATATATAATATATATCATGTTTATATATAATATATATCATGTTTATATATAATATATATCATGTTTATATATAATATATATAATGTTTATATATAATATATATCATGTTTATATATAATATATATCATGTTTATATATAATATATATAATGTTTATATATAATATATACCATGTTTATATAATATATATATATATATAATGTTTATATATAATATATATAATGTTTATATATAATATATATAATGTTTATATATAATATATATCATGTTTATATATAATATATATCATGTTTATATATAATATATATAATGTTTATATATAATATATATAATGTTTATATATAATATATATCATGTTTATATATAATATATATCATGTTTATATATAATATATATCATGTTTATATATAATATATACAATGTTTATATATAATATATATCATGCTTATATATAATATATATAATGTTTATATATAATATATATAATGTTTATATATAATATATATAATGTTTTTATATAATATATATCATGTTTATATATATATATATATTATGTTTATATATAATATATATCATGTTTATATATAATATATATAATGTTTATATATAATATATATAATGTTTATATATAATATATATCAAGTTTATATATAATATATATAATGTTTATATATAATATATATAATGTTTATATATAATATATATCATGTTTATATACAATATATATAATGTTTATATATAATATATATATAATGTTTATATATAATATATAAAATGTTTATATATAATATATATCATGTTCATATATAATATAATGCACTTTTATTTTAGCTGCATTTCTAATACATGTTATATTTCGGGTCATACATGCACACATACAGTTGCTTTATTATACAAGAGGCCTGCAATAAGTAATGCCCCTGACCCATCTCCAATTGTCTGATCTAGCTTTAATTTTGCATGTGCAATGATTTATATCTCTACGGGTTATGTAGCAAATTGCAGCTATGAACTAATGGTGGCTTCTGTTTTACACGTGTTTGAACTGAGTCAGGTATGAAATAGAGCCTGTGGAATGTCGAGCAATGATCCGGTTTTGTATTTTAAAGGACGCACGCCAGACTTTTGATGAAATAAAAGCAACTTATGGTGATATCATACGACCTTATAAAACGTTGCCATTGTCAATTCAAACATGGTCGGAAGTCTGTGGAAACAGCTCCCAGACCTGGTCACCGCTCTTCTGCCATTGATGATTTATCTGTTCGTCAATTTAAGGCTGCCATTTTGGAAGATCGGCGCATTACTATTCGCCAAATAGCCCAAGAGTTCAAGATTAGTACAGGGTCTGTGGAAACTATCATTCATGACCATTTGCTTATGCAAAAGGTGTCTGCCATATGGATTTCCAGGTTGCTCACACCATTCCAGAAGCGAGAACACGTCGAGTGCTCGAGGATGAATTTGGAGATGTGCCAAGAAGATGAGTCAAAGTTTTTCAAAAGACTGATTACACAGGATTAAACCTGGGTCCATCACTATGATCCAGAGACCAAAGCCCAGTCAATGCAGTGGAAGCACTTGGACTCACCACCTCCAAAGAAGGCAAGGTTGCAGCCCAGCACTGGCAAGGTCATTCTCACAGTCTTCTGGGACCAGGACGGAGTAGTTATGAGATTTCCTGGAAAAGGATGCCACAATTACAGGGCCCTATTATGCTTCACTTTTGAGGAAATTAAGGGAAGCTATCAAAATCAAGAGGCGGGGCAAGATCAGCAAAGGTATCCTCCTCCTGCAGGACAACGCTCCGGTCAACAACTTTCATGTCGCCAGATCAGAAGCACGGACCTGTGGTTATGAAATCCTTCCCCATCCTCCCTACTCTCCTGACCTTGCACCCTCTCTGACTTCCACCTCTTCCAAGCCATGAAGTTGTTTTTGAAAGGAAAGCGTTTCCCAGGTGATTGTTGAAGTCACGTCGTGGTTGGAGAACCAACCTGGGGTGTTCTACAAAAACTGTCTCCAGAGCTGCATCAAACGATGGGAGAAATGCATAACTCTGGGTGGTTCCTATGTAGTGAAAGACTAATAACTGTGCCAAGTTTAATTGTTCTACTGCTATGGGAATCCCCTCCTCGTATATCCAGATACACCTAGATATACAGATACGATTATAAAATGACACGGAGAGAAAGAAAGAGAGAGAGAGAGAGAGAGAGAGTACAGAAAGCAAGACGTAGTGAAATTTTTTTGTTCTTTTATTTCACCATTCATACTAAAATATTTATGAGATTTAGCTGATCCACAGCTCTAAAGTGAGTAAATCTGTAGCCAAAAAAGGGTTTATATAAATTAACGGTCTTATACCAAATAAATATACATCTATATTTATTTCTGAGTAGTTATATAAAGGTACGTAGAAAAAAATAAAGTGTGATTATTTGAAATCCATTTTCCACAAATCTTTTCCAGCCACTCTTTAAAATCATTCCTCTTAACTCTTATTATAGCTAGCATAATGCTGGCGTTTTTTCAACTTCCTAATTCTCATTAGATCGGAGATGATATCTTGGTGTTGTATAGCCGGTGTATATATATATATATATATATATATATATATATATATATATATATATATATATATATATGTATATATATATATATATAATTGCATTTCACCCCAAATAAGGCATATTGCCACTTTATTTTAGGGGGCTACTATCACGAACATAAGCATCAGGGGTACTGTGTAGGAAGTTTGGCAGCAAGATATCGGTTCACGTTACAGTTGAACTTCTGCATGTTAGTACAGTTGGGGAAGCAGGGACCCGGAAGGGAATTCCAAAATCTAGCGGTTCTGGGAAGAAAGTAATGGAGTAGAAGGTTTTCCTACATCTAAGGATCTCTACCGTGAAGGATTGGGATTTTGCTGCTTGTCGGGTTTGTCGGGGGTATTTACGTTGAGGGGCAAAAGTGCTTGCAGTTCGTCAGATCATTCACCGTTAAAGTACTTGTAGAACAGGCACAGGGACGCAACATTTCGTCGATGGGACAGAGGCTGAAGTTTACATGACAGTTCAGGGCCTATCAGATTGGCGACTCTCTTTCTAGGAGCGAGAGACTAGTGGCAGATGTACCAGCCAAAATATGACAACAATAATCCGTACATGGGTGAATGGTGGTCTTATAGAGGTATAGGATACTTTCGGGCGTTAATAACTTTCTAGAACAGAAGAAAGAACCCACCTTCCTCGCAGCGGTCCTGGCAATGTTCTTAATGTAATTGTTCCAACTCATGTTTCCTGTGAACGTTAGGTCAAGGAGTTTAAAAGATGTACTTTCAGATGAAGAGTTATTGGCCATTGCTATTGGTGGTAAGGAAGGTTTCTTGTAATTATTGAAGGAAACAAGTTTAGCCTTGGCAGCATTGAATGTGACCATTTATTTTTGTCTCCATTCGAATACGGATCGGATGACTTTCCCTAGTGTTTCTGCCATTTCTTTAGATATGTATTCATTTGTTTTCCTGTCGTGTCTGTTATAGAGCGTGGTGTCATCAGCATATATACCCATCTCACAGAAAATTTTGTTAGGGAGGTCATTTATGAATATTAGGAATAATAGAGACATTGTTTAAATGTACGACCGTCAAGGAAACCCTGGATTTTTCTCTTATCTAAGAAGGATTTAATTATGTTATGTATTCTTCCAGTGATATCGTATGATCTGATTTTCATGAGAAGACCCTCATGCCATACCTTGTCAAAAACCTTAGATATATCTAGAGCTCTACCCTCCCCCGCTTGCTCCAGTGAGTGGTGTACGTTCTGGGAATATAGTAAAGATGACCGCTGTGAAACGGGCTTGCCTAAATCCATATTGTTGGTCAGTAAGAAATTTAGCATCTGTAAGGTGATGGACTAGAGCTTGGTTAATTATGGTCTCAAATATATTTGCGAAAAGTGGCAGGAGGCTAATGGAGCGATAATTTACTGGGTCAGTTCTTTCGCTAGAATTCTTGAAAACTGGTACCACAGAAGCAGATTTCCAGCAGGCAGGGAAGCTAGATTCATTAAAGCATTTGTTGTAAAGTTTGGAGAGAACTGGAGCTACTTCGGGGGCGCACTTTTTTAATAGTACAGCCGGGATGAAATAAGGTCCACATGCTTTTGAAGGGTCAAGATTTCTTATGATAGCATGCACCTGAGAAGGGGTGATTTTCAGATCGTCTAGTCTGGCGTCTGTCCGCAACGAAAAGTCAGGGAGGGGGTGGTTAGCAGGGTCCAGTGTGGATTTGGAGGCAAACCGTCTGGCAAGCATGTTAACCTTCTCAGTTGAAGAGCAAACAACCTCATGATTGTTGGATAGTGGGGGAATTGTGGATTGCCCATTATTTACTACACTGTTGTAGATTTTACAGAAGTCACGGATTCCTAATTTCTGTGCTTCGATGCGTTTTTTGGTGGTTTCAGTAAAATCTCTCTTAGTTGTCGCTATTTCTTTCTTACAGTTATTTCTGGCTTCTATATACTTCTGTCTGTTTGATCTGGACTCATGTCGGTTAAATTTGCGGTACGCATGCTGTCTTTGCGCGATGACAGCTGCACAAGTAAAAGTAAACCATTGGGGAGAGTGGGGCTTGCTATAAAATTTCCGCGTGGAAACTTGTGCTTCAATTGCTGCTTTGAATCATTCAGTGGTCTCATTTGCGCAATGTTCAGCAGGAAGTGAAAAAATATTTTGCCATGGAGCATCCCTGGTGGCTTCCCAGTCAGCCTTTTTATAATATCTCGTTGTTTTGAGCAGTGGCTCTTCAGTTTTGGCTCTAGAGTTTAGGGCGATTTAAGCCATTATCACTGCATGATCGGCGTTCCCTAGAGTGTTGTAGGCATTCGTAACACAGTCATCGGGAATGGTGGTCAAACACACATCTAGAAGTGATGCGTGTTTTTCTTGCTGGCCTGGGAAATGGGTTGGAAACATAACCATTTCTGATAGGGAATGAGATATAGAGACGTTATGTGTTGTGGCACCAGCTGCGCCTGTGTAACTAGAAAACCCAAGCAAGTTGCTGTGGTGGATATTGAATTCAGCAAATACATGCACTTGTGCGCTAGTGTCGAGGGAAAGTTGCTATCAGAGACTTTGTTTATTAGGGTACAGTCCTGAAAAAAATGTTCTTCCTTATTTGTTTTATTTTGGCTTAGGAATAAGATAATGCGTTACAGAATGGCTTGATATTACGAATTAACTAAAATTGTTGTACAAGCTCTGGATATTTTAGATGGCAGAAGAGTTTATATGTATATTCAATAGATACAAGTAACGTCATTTTTGATAAGTACAATACAGTACAAGTATAATTGGAAGTAAAATTATAAGCTATGGTGTATTCAGTATGTATAATAAAGTAAATAGATATATGGGCAGATTTCCAGCAGATGCGAATATATGGAGGTTGTAAGTATTAAGTATTTTTCCATTTCTAGTGAGGATATCTTCAGATGTCTTTTATAAATCAGGAAGTTGTATTTTGCATTACAGAGTGTCGGTTCAGTTTTTTGTAATTTATAATATTAAGTCTTTAATTACTTTATAAATATCAAGTCTTAAATCTTTATAATATATTTATGCATCTATGGTCGTTTAGTCATGTTCATTGCGTTTATCTACAGTTCGTTGTGGGTGTATATAAGTGTTCATGTATGCGTGAGTCTTTATTGTTTGTGATCTTCAAGTTTCTCTCTTGTTCTCGAGTTAATGCGCGTACAACATATGTTTAGCAGGATATAACAAACACGGGCAAAACAAAGGGGCGAAACACAGTCATGTGAGGTTTTACATCTAGCCAAAAGTAGAAACATACTTTGTCCGTTTTTTGATCTTCTTTGACGGATCTGCAAAAGATGCAATGAATATTCATCCAAGGAAACGACCAGCCGTGTCAGGTTATATTTTCAGCAACTTTTATTAGCAGAATATTTCCTCAGTTGAAAAGTTGCGCGCTTGTCAACATGTTCTACATTTCTGACTATATCATACTGTTGCATTGCGGGTGTGCATATAAGAGTGCGTATATATCAGGGGCATTATATAAGGGGGACATATCGAGATAGTATATCAGTGTGGGTATATATATATATATATATATATATATATATATATATATATATATATATATATATATGAGGATGACTATAATGCTCCTCACCTTGAGTTGAGCATATTGAGAAGTGAAAAACGAATTACCATTAGCATATAAGCGACGCTCTTTGTGTAAACAAATCGAGCGGAGGTATTTCGGACGATGTCAAAACATCGTTAAACTCACTACTCGTTCAAGCAGCCGCCAATAACGTAATGGTTATGAGCCTTGACTGCCGTACAAACGGTCGGGTTTCAATCCTGGCTTGAGGTAGTTGCCTGTCTAGCCGCACTGATGAGCTGTGAAACAGCGAAACAGTACTGTATGTGGATGACTATATATATATATATATATATATATATATATATATATATATGTATGTATATATATATGTATGTATATATATATATATATATATATATATTTCAGTGTGTTTATCTCCTGTGTGCATATATCGGGATGTTGTCAGATGATGGCGATACAGCTACAACAAAAGGGATACATTTATAAACGACTCTGACACATTTATATCCTTGGTAGATCATGAAAACTGTGATGATATTTTGTCTATCATATTATAATTCGGATGTGAGTAATATGATGCAACAGTTCTTGTTAACGCAGATAGAGAGGAAAGTCTTTATTGATGATGGTGGTGGGGACATAAGACATATAATACTTGTAAAGTTCATGTACGATGATAGACAAAAAAAACAAAATTACCTTTCAGTTGCAATGACAACGACGAAGATAATTTTAAAAATATAAACGATAATTCTTTATTCGACCAGCTTATTGATTGATTGATCAGAAACACAAGCGCTTACGATTACATCGTATCGTCTTCCCTCCCTTCGCCTCCAAGGGGCGACAGCTCTCAGTATTTCCGACTCGATCCTGACGAAATCGCTCTCAAATATCATTTACAAACATCTAGTTTGTTTTTTTTTACTTACGGGTACAATATTTGATTAATATACTCTATTTATACTCCTATCAATTTGTTTTTCTTTTGTGATTATTGATATTCATATTAAAAAAATATTTTCTATTTATTTAAAAAAAAAATGCAATTATCTTATATATGGATTGTGGAATTGTATTCAGTAGCAAAAGATCTAACTAATTTGCATATTTATTTAAACATTTATTTTAATTAATTCCCTATCAGATTTTCTTATGGGATGATCATCTTTAATTAACTATTACGTATAATTATATTCATGCAGATATTCTACATGATTTATATTTGCATAATATTTGCGAAAAAAGTTTATAGTAAACACAAAATTGTTTCCACATATATTTATGTATACGTATATATTTTTGTTTAACAAATTTTGCCTACCAAACTCCTCCTAGAATATTTGGTCAACAGACATGATACTTCATATATAAGGTATTTGAATCCATGCAAAACTTTATATTTGGGGTTTACCCGGGAAAAATCGGTGCAAAAGTGTGAAAATTAAAAAAAAGAAGAAATTTGCCAGGTGAAGGTCGAACGTCGGCATTAGGAATACATAACGTAGTAGCTATTGGTTGATGTTTTAAATTTAAGCGTTGCAGTAAACGTGTTTTAATAGTCCAGTCATTGACGGCAGAGGCAAAATAAATCGTGAGCTGAACGTTTTGGTTTCGATCCTCGGTAGTGGCGCATGAGTCAATTTTTATACTTTTTAAATCATTACTATATATTGCATCCACTCTATCTATCTTTCTAGCTATATATATATATATATATATATATATATATATATATATATACTAGCATGCGTACCCGGCGTTGCCTACGTGGCCATGAAGTTTCGTTTGAAATATGTCTGCTATACTAATAATTTTCATCATGGGTAACGTGGATACCCCCACAACAATTTCAAAAATAAAAGAACGGATAAAAACATGTAAAAAAAAGTATCTGATACCCTCTTCACCTGATATTTCGGCAGAAGGGATCACTCTCATAAGAAAATCCACGATTTTGTGAACCTAAAAAAATAACGTTTATAAACATTAATGCGTGCGTTTATTTTTTTTTTCGGTAAATGTGTAGTTTAGCGGCGTAAATTATTTGCCAGACAAAAAATATAAAAACTATTTATTTTTTATAAAAAAGTCATTGTTAAACCCAACTGCCGCAATAAAACTGGAAAAAATTCATTTTTATTATTTTTTTATCATTTATATTTATTATTCGAAGCCATTATATTGCTTTTAAAATTTGGTCTTTCTAAGGTTTGGCAGATTGGCCTTTTTAAGCTCTTTCATACTATGTTTTTGTCGGCTATATTTTCTTTGTAATGAAAGAGCGTAAAAAGGCCAAATTTGGCCTTTAAAAGCCAATCTACCAAACCTAAAAAAAGCCAAATTTTAAACATGTAAGGCGTGAACATTTAGTTTAATAAAAATGATTAAAACAAAAAACATAAAAATTATATTTTTTCTTTTAATTCAGCCTTTGGGTCTAATAATGTTTTATATAAAAATAAACAGTTTTCATAAATTTTTGTCCGCTAAACTACATATTTACCTTTTAATATTTGTAAGGACACTTTTTTACTGGCTTTTTATTTGTAAATAAAGGAAATTTTCGATTTTCTTTTTTTCGGGAGGAGGGGGGCTTTTCGATTTGCTTTTTATTTGCCGTTTTATGTTTCCAATGGAATCTCTCCCCACAAAAAAAAATTAATTTGTCATATTTTGGGGTTTGCTTTGTTTATTAAATTGTTAGGTGAAAGTAGAGAATGGTCTCATAAAAAATAATTAAATTTATCGTTATTTTTCCATCTAGAAATTAATGAAATTACCAAATGATATTTGGTAAACGTTTGTTTTATGGATAGCATCTAGGGGCAAATGACTCTAAAAAAACAGTTTTAAAAAATGTCGCTGTCGGAAATATTAATTCCAAAATGAATTAAATTAAATATATTATAAATATAATTGTTGTTTAAATTTTATTAAAAAACAATTTTAAATAGAATACTTACAATAATTATCTCGCTATGAACATCAACTAATATACAGCTATTTAGTAAAATCAATTTTTCTTAATGTCATATGCAAATAAGGTGATCTCTTTATATTTTTCCAAGTATCATACTATATATACAAATGAAAGATTAAATACACGTTTTTTATAAATTAATCAAATTATGAACAAACAAACAGGAATATGAATTTATATATAGATTTATAGATCAATGTATATGTGTGTTCACATTTGTATACGTTTATATGTGTGCAGATATGCGTTGTTGCATTATAATTCAAATAACTAAAAGCGTCGTTTTAAAAACACAACGATAGAAATAAATTGCGCAATTGTTTTTTCATATTTGCAAAAATGATTGCCAATTTACTTTCCTGGCGAACGTAGATAATATTAATAGGTCTGACTCTTGGAAATGGGAACACATTAATCTTAAAAGGCAAATTTATCTTTTCATCGCCTATACAAGGTGTTTAATTTGAAGAGTCATATCAATCACGGAGATTGGACGCTATCTCCTCTAAATCCCATATCTGAACTTAACTAATAGATGTGTATTTAATTCTTTATTAAATATATATATATATATATATATATATATATATATATATATATGAGAGTTATATAAAAATATATTTTTGCGGTATTTCTTATAATATCTACCAAATAAGTTTTAATAACAAGCTCAAAGAATATATAGTACCTATTTACTATGCCTCCCCACGGGACAGAGTTAGACACCAGGGTCGTTTTTTAACGTAAGTAGAAGTTCCGTACAAATCATACTTTTAGCGAATGCCTCTATGTTTATTATCTGTCTATGATTGGAAAAAAATAACACACCTCAAATTTGAGTTTATTGAGTTGTGAATAAACGACTAATTCTAATGACTGAGATAATGTAAAACTACTAATAAATACTCGGAAAGTAATATTGTGCTACATAGTTCAATGCAAATGATAAAATCACATTGGATGAGAGAATCATTAATTTACTCCTTCAGTCCAATACTTCTTAAAACACATGCTCTTTTATTTTCTTGTTCCTTCTAAATGTTCCCTTTTTATGTAACGTTTCTATGACTTTTTTCATTGGGGAATCCCTGCTGCACCTCGAAATAACTAGGAGTTTTTTTTCTTATAATATTACAAGAATGAGTATAAATTAGTATCAAGATGATATTCAAAAACGGTTGTATATCAAAGCAAGCCCCACTCATATTTTTGCCTAGGGTTCGTAGAATTGGCATTTTTTAAAGCAACGTTCGCGAATTGGGGTTTTTTGAAGCAGTTGTGCTTTCAAACTCTTTACTAGATATACACAGACTAACAAAAAAAGGAACAAAGAAACATATTATATAGAGAATGTAAACTGAATTGGGCAATTAAATTACTTCTTCTTTTTTAGTTATAAACTATAAAATAGTTTAAACTGTGTATTCTAATCTATTTTAATGATAATGTTGTATGTCACTTTTAAAAACCAACAGTTGTTTGTCTTTGTACGTCTTTAAAATGTAAAATGCAGTCTGTATAATTTTATTCTGTTCACAATCGAACAAACCGATCCAAACTTTAATAGACATCTTTCATTTACGGGGAAGTAGATAAATCAAAGTTAGTAGCAAACTTGCCGCCGTCTTTATTGGAGACGTATTTGCGACAGTCAGGTTTCCCGGATAAAATGAAAGAATAAACGTCATAGCGACGACAGTAAATCATTTGTCGGTACAGTTTATTTTAGAAAGTACTCGGTTATTTTTATATATAGGAAATCGAAATCGTTTATTATTGCGTGGATATTTTAAACTGTACATGTTCAGTTAAAACACTTTTCATTTTTAATTGTAACAATTAAAGTAGTTTAGCTTCAGGAATCTTACTTTTATAATAGTTTTCATTTTGACAATAGAATCGTACATCACTAAACTGTAAATTAGTAATATTGTATTATGCATAACTTAGTCAATTGAGCCAGGTTTTAGTGTTTAGATTTTATAGTCTGTCATATATATTGTTCTGTCCAGAGAAACATTAACGCAGCGCCACTGTTATATCAACAATAATTCTGCTTGTTTTATAAGCCGAGCCATTCTCTTTGTGTGATGATATATTTTTTAATGTACTAATGATGTTAGACTTTATAACGGTATTAATTTCAGGCAAAATCGGACTGTTCTTTCTGTAATCGGGATTTTTTGTCGATTATCGAATGCTGATATTTATCGGAGGCATTGCGATACAAAGCCATAATCTAACAGCCCTCTAAGACACAGGAAGTACATTTATGTGAATTAAAGAGAAAACTCAGCCCGATGAGTAGAAATCCGTTTTTCATATTGACTGACATGGTGGTGGTGGTGGTGGTTATTATTATTATTATTATTATTATCATCATCATCATCATCATCATCATCATCATCATCATCATCATCATCGTTATTGTTATTGTTATTGTTATTATTATTATTATTATTATTATTATTATTATTGTTGTTGTTGTTGTTGTTGTTGTTGTGTATAAGATTTTATTTCTGTGTTTACTTTGTTTAAGTCAAGCTTGTTATAATACTAAAAACGATATTTTTCTCTCGGTTTTCATTTTTCTTTCTATTTTTTTTTTTTTTTTTACTTGTTGCTGTCTTCATTACCCGTTTCTTCTTTGGTAATTTTGTAATCATCCATTTATCTTTATTGTTTTCTTGAATTCGTTCTTTGTTCACTCCCCAGCATCCCGCAACATTCCCGCGAAATCTGCAGACTTTCCCGCGTTTTCTTATCATAACGCAGCGCGCCATTGGAACAACGGCATCAAAACATATCGATTTCTGCAGCCGACATATTCATCCACGCACGCAACGCACAAACATCAATCTATTTTTCGCGCAGTTATTTCAGAAATATTAATAGCCCTTCATCGTCGGTAGCTGTAAGGTCCTAACTCAAACCTGAGCGCGGCATCTCTCGTTTTTTGTTTGAAATTATATCCCTCAACAACGAGCCACAAATGGCTTTTTTTTTCTAAAGTGTGAAATAACGGAGCTGCAGTGTTAAGCAATTGTTTTTCTTAGCAGATTGTATGAATTAACCCTCGGGGACTTAGAAAAACTATAAGTTAAAGATAGTATTTTCGTATCCTCACATTGTATAATACATTTCGAAAAAACGCCTACATATATTGAAGAACAAGAGTTGCTAATGAAGTATACTCTGAATTTGTCTGGGCTTATTGTCTTTCCGGTCCCAAAATAAACATCAGTATTTTCAAAACTTGAATAAAATTCTTTTCATCTACAGATATCGTTAAAATATGCGATGGCGTTGAATATCATACACTAAAAATTCAATCAAGATATAAAAACGAACTTTCAGAATATACTTGTGCAATTTTTATGCGATATAATGATGTTGCCCGCATTAATATATTCTCTGTCTACAGCTACTTATACATAACAGGCACTTTCTCTGTGCGTGCGTGTGTGTTTCGTGTGTGTGTTACATCTGTGAGTGTTGCGTATGCTGCGCGTAGGTTGCGTATGTATATGCTGTGTGTATTTTCGTGTGTGTGTTCTTGTGTTTTTGGTGATTGTGTGTGTTGCGTGTGTGTATTATGCGTGTGTGTTACGTGTGTATGTTTTGTGTGTTTCATGCTTGTGTGTGTGTTGCGCAAGTTTGTGTTACATTTATATGTGTCGTGTGTGTATTGCATGTGTGTGTGTTGCGTGTGTATTGCATGTGTGTGTGTTGCATGTGTGTGTGTATTGCATGTGTGTGTGTTGCGTGTGTATTGCATGTGTGTGTGTTGCGTGTGTGTTGCATGTGTGTGTGTTGCGTGTGTATTGCATGTGTGTGTGTGTGTTGCATGTGTGTGTGTATTGCATGTGTGTGTGTTGCGTGTGTATTGCATTTGTATGTGTTGTGTGTGTATTGCATGTGTGTGTGTTGCGTGTGTATTGCATTTGTATGTGTTGTGTGTGTGTTGCATGTGTGTGTGTTGCGTGTGTATTGCATGTGTGTGTGTGTTACATGTGTGTGTGTGTATTGCATGTGTGTGTGTTGTGTGTGTATTGCATGTGTGTGTGTTGCGTGTGTGTTGCATGTGTGTGTGTTGCGTGTGTATTGCATGTGTGTGTGTTGCGTGTGTATTGCATGTGTGTGTGTTGCGTGTGTATGTTTTGTGTGTTTCATGCTTGTGTGTGTGTGTTGCGCAAGTTTGTGTTACATTTGTATGTGTTGTGTGTGTATTGCATGTGTGTGTGTTGCGTGTGTATTGCATGTGTGTGTGTTGTGTGTGTATTGCATGTGTGTGTGTTGCGTGTGTATTGCATGTGTGTGTGTTGCGTGTGTATGTTTTGTGTGTTTCATGCTTGTGTGTGTGTGTTGCGCAAGTTTGTGTTACATTTGTATGTGTTGTGTGTGTATTGCATGTGTGTGTGTTGCGTGTGTATTGCATGTGTGTGTGTTGCGTGTGTGTTGCATGTGTGTGTGTTGCGTGTGTATTGCATGTGTGTGTGTTGCGTGTGTATTGCATGTGTGTGTTCTGCGTGTGTATTGCATATGTGCGTGTTGTGCGTGTGTATTGCATGTGTGTGTGTTGCGTGTGTATTGCATGTGTGTGTTTCTGCGTGTGTATTGCATGTGTGCGTGTTGCGTGTGTATTGCATGTGTGTGTGTTGCGTGTGTATTGCATGTGTGTGTTGCGTGTGTGTTTGTGAGTTCATGGTTATTCTTAGTATATTCTTATTCGTAAAGACTGAAACTAATGATCCAGTTATTTTTAAATCTCACTCAAATGTATTTTATGCATCTGGGTATGTTCTCAAATAGGTTTTCTATCAGAATACCTTAAATAAGTATCGAAAAACGATAGTCGAGAAAAATGCGATTACAATTTTGACGAATGTAAACATCACAAGTGTATTTTTTAAAAATGTATCACCGCACAAACAGAATGGCATGGGGAATCATATAAATAGTAAGATCTTTGATTAGATAATGGATTGGTTGGAAGTAATTTTTCTGTATAGAGTACAATTGCGTCATTATACTTGGCTTTTACATTTTTAACTTTAATTTGAGTTTTTATGTAAAGATAATTTTACAAAATCAACATAGGTTCTCTACTGTGCAATGTTTACGACAATGTACTGACGATTGAGTCACTGTGGGGACACATATAATTCTTCCTGTTAGTTGACCGCAAGGGTTCCCTGAATAGAGTAGGCAATCAATCGATTTGTTTAAAAAGTCGGTAATTTAAACGGTTTCTATTCCAATGAAAGTATTAGAAGTGTGGAACCTTCGTTGATTTTCATCGGGTAACGTCGGGTTTCCCTGCTAGCGTTATAACAAAGAGCTGTCCCTTATCATTTAAGTAAGAAGACATACTAGATAAGTGAAAATGATATTAGGATAAGGTCACAATCGAACCCTGTAGGCAAGTTATAAAGTTAATGTAAAATGGAATGTTAGAAATGAAGTCTATTGTTAATTCTATTAGAAATAGTTAAATATTGTTAATTCTATTAGAAATAGTTTAATATTGTTAATTCTATTAGAAATAGTTAAATATTGTTAATTCTGTTAGAAATAGTTAGATATTGTTAATTCTATTAGAAATAGTTAAATATTGTTTATTCTATTAGAAATAGTTTAATATTGTTAATTCTATTAGAAATAGTTAAATATTGTTAATTCTATTAGAAATAGTTTAATATTGTTAATTCTATTAGAAATAGTTAAATATTGTTAATTCTATTAGAAATAGTTAAATATTGTTAATTCTATTAGAAATAGTTTAATATTGTTAATTCTATTAGAAATAGTTTAATATTGTAAATTCTATTAGAAATAGTAAAATATTGTAAATTCTATTAGAAATAGTTTAATATTGTTAATTCTATAAGAAATAGTTAAATATTGTTGATGCTATTAGAAATAGTTAGATATTGTTAATTCTATTAGAAACAGTTAAATATTGTAAATCCTATTAGAAATAGTTAAATATTGTTAATTCTATTAGAAATAGTTTAATATTGTTAATTCTACTAAAAATAGTTAAATATTGTTGATTATATTAGAAATAGTTTAATATTGTTAATTCTATTAGAAATAGTTAAATATTGTTAATTCTATTAGTTTAATATTGTTAATTCTATTAAAAATAGTTAAATATTGTTGATTCTATTAGAAATAGTTAAATATTGTTAATTCTATTAGAAATAGTTTAATATTGTAAATTCTATTAGAAATAGTTAAATATTGTTAATTCTATTAGAAATAGTTTAATATTGTTAATTCTATTAGAAATAGTTTAATATTGTAAATTCTATTAGAAATAGTTAAATATTGTTAATTCTATTAGAAATAGTTTAATATTGTTAATTCTATTAGAAATAGTTTAATATTGTTGATTCTATTAGAAATAGTTAAATATTGTTAATTCTATTAGAAATAGTTTAATATTGATAATTCTCTTTGAAATAGTTAAATATTGTTAATTCTATTAGAAATAGGTTAATATTGTTAATTCTATTAGAAATAGTTAAATATTGTAAATTCTATTAGAAATAGTTAGATATTGTTAATTCTATTAGAAATAGTTAAATATTGTTAATTCTATTAGAAATAGTTAAATATTGTTAATTCTATTAGATATAGTTAAATATTGTTAATTCTATTAGAAATAGTTAAATATTGTTAATTCTATTAGAAATAGTTAAATATTGATAATTCTATTAGAAGTAGTTAAATATTGTTAATTCTATTAGAAGTAGTTAAATATTGTTAATTCTATTAGAAATAGTTAGATATTGTTTATTCTATTAGAAGTAGTTAAATATTGTTAATTCTATTAGAAGTAGTTAAATATTGTTAATTCTATTAGAAATAGTTAAATATTGTTAATTCTATTAGAAGTAGTTAAATATTGTGAATACTATTAGAAATAGTTAAATATTGTTAATTCTATTAGAAGTAGTTACGTATTGTTAATTCTATTACAGATAATTGAATATTGTTAATTCTATTAGAAATAGTTAAATATTGTAAATTCTATAAGAAATAGTTAAATATTGTTAATTCTATTAGAAATAATTAAATATTGTTAATCCTATTAGAAATAGTTAAATATTGTTTATGTCGGAAAAAGAGTCGATTGTCCATTCTTTTAGAAATTTGGATATTAAAAATGTCAGTTAAAAGAAAGGACGATGCAAATTAAAAATAAGTTGTTTAAAAATAGGTTAGAATTAGAATTGATAATTCTTTTGTTTGTCAAAAGTGTGTTTGGACAAACATATGTAAAGCCGCGTAAAAATTAGTCACGTTTGAGAACCACACTTCTGGCTTCATATACAAAGGAGCTTTCTCAATATAGGAATCTGAGGGTTCGGAGTTAGTAGGAGTTAGTAAGACAGAGCTGAAAGTCGACAGTTTATAAAGGATAGTCAGTTCGAGAGGAGATCCCCTTAGAAGCGAAATGTAGAAGATTAAACCATGTAGATCCAAGTCTGAATTCCTGACTTCATCGACCGGGCGATAAGATGATTAAAGAAATCACCATTTATGTGTGTAACTGGTTGTCTGTAACGTCATTCCTCACAACCAAAAAGGTAAATGTGGTTCTATCATCATCTTGTAACTAACTGCGTAAACCCTTCCAAGTTATGTGACCTCCCTTCCATCATAAGTGAAGTATTTCCTCTCCCTCTCTATATCAGTATAAGAACTGTTGTTGCATATATCTCCCAGTCCGTATTAATATGAAGTTCCCAAGAATGATCCCAATCATCATTGTCATCGTTTTCCGTTATATGTATCCAAACTGACTCTCCGACCCCTACACAACACTAGTAAGTTATATATGGATAATTTATCTGCATGGTGATTGCCGTTGTTTGATCATCTAGTGCTTGTCGGGGCTGAACTACTGTAGAAGTAGAACGTCATTGACGAAAGCTAATCTTCGCTGAATGCATTTTACAGCTAATTGGAAGTTTATAAAAGTAATATGATTTATAACTGGACAGTATTTTTATTTAATGGGTCTCAAATTCTTTGATACGAGCAATGGAGGAAACGATAGAATTTAAAGTATTTAATTTTTAAGAAACATCTTTCACATATGTTCTTGGATCACTTCTTAATTTAATTTTCATTCACAAAACCTTTTCAACCCTTCTATCTTACTTAATTCTATGCATACTCCTTGCATTGCGTTTCTAAATTTTTTGTCTAATCTAAAGTCTAACTACGCTATCTGCCACGGCGTCCTTGACTCATTATAAGAAATGTAACACGCAGATCACCATTATAGTTTAAACTAGCTGGCCACCCGGCGTGCCCGGTCGTAGAATACGCATAAATATTTTATTTCAAACAAAAACTGAGACATGTTCATGCTAGTATCACGTTTTTTCAAAACAGTTCACTTTTTGTAATTAAGTAAAAATCTCGAACTGAAATCGACACCAAAACCATAAAGACAGTAAGTCAAGTATGATAACCATTAGATCATCTTGACACGCTTTTAAAAGTGTTCTAAAACCTACATACTCTTAACATAACAAAGCTGTCATGTTTCACGAATGTGCATGTGAAGTCGGGAGACAGTTCATAAACAGATTAAAATTTGATGACTTCCAAGTACCAATTTTTCAATTGTCTTATTACACGATATACCAAATGTCAAGTCTGTAAATGAAAGATTAGTTGAGTATATAGGTTCAGAAGTCTCCTAACTAAAACACATTCTAACTTTTATAGATAGGAGGGGCGTCCAATAAGTAATGCCCCTGACACACTTCCCATAGCAGTAGAGTAACAAAACTTGGCACGGTTATTAGTCTTTCTCTATATAGGAACCACCCAGAGTTATGCATTTCTCCCATCGTTTTGATGCAGCTCTGGAGACCGTTTTTGAAGAACACCTCAGGTTGTTCCTCCAACCACAGCGTGACTTCAGAAATCAAGGCTGCATCATCTGGGAAACGCTTTCCCTTCAATAACAACTTCATCGCTGGAAAGAGGCAAAAGTTAGAGGGTGCAAGGTCAGGAGAGAAGGGAGGATGCGGAAGAATTTCATAACCACACGTCCGTGCTTCTGATCTGGCGACATGCGAGTTGTAGACCGGAGCGTTGTCCTGCAGGTGGAGGGTACCTTTGCTGATCTTGCCCCGTCTCTTGATTTTGATAGCTTCCCTTAATTTCCTCAAAAGTGAAGCATAATGGGCTCCTGTAATTGTGGCATCCTTTGCAAGAAAAGTTGTCATCACTACTCCGTCCTGGTTCCAGAAGACTGTGAGCATAACCTTACCAGCGGAGGGCAGCACCCTTGTCTTCTTTGGAGGTGGTGAGTCCAAGTGCTTTCACTGTATTGACTGAGCTTTGGTCTCTGGATCATAGTGATGGACCCAGGAATAATCCTGTGTAATCAGTCTTTTAAAAAACTTTGACTCATCTTCTTGGCACATCTCCAAATTCATCCTCGAGCACTCAACACGTTCTCGCTTTTGGAATGGTGTGAGTAACTTGGGAATCCATATGGCAGACACCTTATGCATATGCAAATGGTCATGAATGATAGTTTCCACAGACCCTGTACTAATCTTGACATCTTAGGCTATTTGGCGAATAGTAATGCGCCAATCTTCTAAAATGGCAGCCTCAACTTGACAGACAGATGCCTCATCAATGGTAGAAGGGGGTGGCGACCAGGTCTGGGAGCTGTTTCCACAGACTTCCGGCCATGTTTGAATTCACGATGCCGGAGATTTACAAGGTCATATAATGGGGCATTATCACCATAAGTTTCTTTCATTTCATTAAAAGTCTCCTGTGGTGTACGTCCTTTCAAATACAAAACCGGATTACTGCTCGACATTCAGCAGGCTCCATTTCACACCTAAGTCAGTTCAAACACCTGTGAAACAGAAACCACAATTAATTCAGAGCTGTAATTTGCCACATAACCCGTAGAGATATAACTTATTTCATGTTCGAAATTTCAGCTAGATCAGACAACTAGAAGTGAGTCAGGGGCATTACTTAATGCACGCCCCTCGTAGATAATCAACATTCAATTTGGACTATATATTGATAGTGTGAGAATCTTTGAAAGAGAAAATATAGAAGACAAGAGGCGGAAGTTGAATTCGTTCCACAGCATTTGAGTAAAAGAACAACATGTATAAACCGTCTAAATAATAAAGAACTGTATACAATAAAAACTTAGTGATCATACAGAAAGGGGTTTACAAACACGTGCGGCTGTGAGATTTATCTTATGTGAACAGTTGTTCTGTTACAATGGGAATATATTTTGAGCATAATGCAGATATTTATTCTACATCCAATGAAAAACATGCTAAACACTTCTGGCGTTTTTATAATATTGCAGTAAACCGTTAAACAACGGCAATTTTAGTATTGAAAATTGTAGCAATAAAATTCGTTGTACTAAATATTGTAGTACTAAAAATCGTAGTACTAAAACTCGCAGTACTAACACTCGCAGTACTAAAATTCGATGTACTAAAAAATCGAAGTACTATAAATCGAAGTACTGAGAATAGTAGAACTAAAAATCGTAGTACTAAAAATCGTATCACTAAAACTCGTAGTACTAAAAATCGCAGTACTAAAAATCGAAGTACTAAAAAATCGAAGTACTATAAATCGAAGTACTGAGAATAGTAGAACTAAAAATCATACTACTGAAAATCGTAGAACTAAAAATCGAAGTACTAAAAAATCGAAGTACTATAAATCGAAGTACTGAGAATAGTAGAACTAAAAATCATACTACTGAAAATCGTAGTACTAAAAATCGTAGTACTAAAAATCGTAGTACTAAAAATCGAAGTACTAAAAAATCGAAGTACTATAAATCGAAGTACTGAAAAATCGAAGTACTATAAATCGAAGTACTGAGAATAGTAGAACTAAAAATCGTAGTACTGAAAATCGTAGTACTAAAAATCGTAGTACTAAAAATCGCAGTACTAAAAATCGAAGTACTAAAAAATCGCAGTACTAAAAAATCGAAGTACTAAAAAATCGAAGTACTAAAAAATCGAAGTACTGAGAATAGTAGAACTAAAAATCGTATCACTAAAAATCGCAGTACTAAAAATCGATGTATTAAAAAATCGAAGTACTAAAAAATCGAAGTACTAAAAAATCGAAGTACTGAGAATAGTAGAACTAACAATCGTAGTACTAAAAATCGCAGTACTAAAAATCGATGTACTAAAAAATCGAAGTACTAAAAAATCGAAGTACTGAGAATAGTAGAACTAACAATCGTAGTACTAAAAATCGCAGTACTAAAAATCGATGTACTAAAAAATCGAAGTACTAAAAAATCGAAGTACTGAGAATAGTAGAACTAACAATCGTAGTACTAAAAATCGCAGTACTAAAAATCGAAGTACTAAAAAATCGAAGTACTAAAAAATCGAAGTACTGAGAATAGTAGAACTAAAAATCGTATCACTAAAAATCGCAGTACTAAAAATCGATGTACTTAAAAATCGAAGTACTAAAAAATCGAAGTACTATAAATCGAAGTAGTGAGAATAGTAGTACTAAAAATCGTAGTACTAAAAATCGTAGTACTAAAAAATCGAAGTACTGAGAATAGTAGAACTAAAAATCGTATCACTAAAAATCGCAGTACTAAAAATCGTAGTACTAAAAATCGTAGTACTAAAAAATCGAAGTACTATAAATCGAAGTACTGAGACTAGTAGTACTAAAAATCGTAGTACTAAAAATCGTAGTACTAAAAATCGTAGTACTAAAAATCGTAACACTAAATCGCAGTACTAAAAATCGATGTACTAAAAAATCGAAGTACTAAAAAGTCGAAGTACTAAAAAATCGAAGTACTATAAATCGAAGTACTGAGAATAGTAGAACTAAAAATCGTAGTACTAAAAATCGCAGTACTAAAAATTTATGTACTAAAAAATCGAAGTACTATAAATCGAAGTACTGAGAATAGTAGAACTAAAAATCATACTACTGAAAATCGTAGTACTAAAAATCGTAGTACTAAAAATCGAAGTACTATAAATCGATGTACTAAAAAGTCGAAGTACTAAAAAATCGAAGTACTATAAATCGAAGTACTGAGAATAGTAGAACTAAAAATCGTAGTACTAAAAATCGTAGTACTAAAAATCGAAGTACTAAAAAATCGAAGTACTATAAATCGATGTACTAAAAAGTCGAAGTACTAAAAAGTCGAAGTACTAAAAAATCGAAGTACTATAAATCGAAGTACTGAGAATAGTAGAACTAAAAATCATACTACTGAAAATCGTAGTACTAAAAATCGTAGTACTAAAAATCGAAGTACTAAAAAATCGAAGTACTATAAATCGATGTACTAAAAAGTCGAAGTACTAAAAAATCGAAGTACTATAAATCGAAGTACTGAGAATAGTAGATCTAAAAATCGTAGTACTAAAAATCGTAGTACTAAAAATGGAAAATGAGTCAGCGCCCGTTTTACATTTATATAGTTTGCCTTATGTGAGCTCTACTTGATTAAGGATTCTTATTAATGTAGCTCAATAAGAAATACTATTTAACGAACAAGAGAGCATAACCACAGTAACTAACATATGAGTATATTTTAAATTCAAATAATAGCAATATCTACTTCCTCTGCAAAACTTATGGGACTGGTTTAAGAACGTTAACATTTTTCGTTTGATTCGTAAGGCAAGTGAACAAGTGTGAACTAGTAAAAAATGCAATCCAAAGATATGGGTTCCCTCTATCGTGCTAGAAAACAAATCACACTTGAGAGTATTTTATTCTTCTGCAAAATCACAATTCGCTCATGCATAGGGTATTGTTGCCACGTATGGACTGGTGCATCTATCACTAACCCCTCTCTCTTGGATAGGGTACAAAAAAGAGTTTTCTATCTAATAACTGCTACTTTTTTGTCAACTAAGCTCCAACCCCTGTCCTATCGCCGCAATGTTGCATCTCTGTTTTTACAAATGTTTTAATGGAATGCGCTCTGATGAACTCGTTGCACTTGTGTCCCCTTGATGTACATATTCCCGGCAAATAAAATCTCACCCCTTCACTGTTGAGGTCCCTAAATTCTAGAAAGCTTTTTTATTCTAACTGTTTCTTCCCTCGAACTGCAAGAATTTGGAATTCCCTTCCTGATATATGATTCCCTGGCTGTATTTATATGCAGAAGTTTAAAGTTTACGTAAACCAACATCTTGTTAATCTTTCCTAGGCATGGTCACAAATAGTATCTCTTTACGAGCAAGTGACGATATGCCTTGTTACAGATAAACGCGAGTAAAATAAAAAGATACCAAATGTAGAAGCCATTAATGTGCCAATTTCCATCGATTAATCTTGACCATCCTTCGACTGTGAACCTTTCTATTCAATATCAAAACGACTGAATGCAATTTAAATCAATTGAGTTAAATAAGTTTAATGGTTTGATTCAGATGTGAAATTTACGACATAAGCCGGTTCCATTTGTTGTTTGGTATTACGCCATATTAACTGCCGTTGGGTCTCGATATGCCAAAACCCATATTATGTTTAATGTAAGTGTGACAAAAAAGATAACTTTCTCCAAATGAAACCTGGCAATATTGTTCACAGGTGATTCCACATTCCTTTTCACGCTAAAATTAAATCCTCATCAGTGAATGCTGTTTTCGCCAAAATTAAGTAACTGATATAAAAATTATTTAACCAAGAAATAAAACAAACAGGGCCGTGAACGATGGATTCAGGTACATTTTTTTTAATAGCGCTTCAGGAGACAGTAACAGTAATGTTATGACCAAAATAAAGTCTATTCGACCCTTAGTGAAATCTTGGCAGGGTGGATCTGAGCATAATGGTCACTAAGGTGTGAACTCAAATCTCTTTAAATCGGACATCTTCACAGGATGCATTTAAGATCATACGAAGCGCTACAATAATCTAAATGCAAATACGGCAGTTAGCTCTAGGGAAATATGATAAAACCACAGCAGGATTTTTTGTGTCATGGCGGTTCCTAGTTGATTAGACAATTGGAGAGAAACATTAATATTCTCGGTTGTATTCTTAGCTATAAGACATTTCGTGTGTCTTCTAACTTAGTATTTCTTTAGCATAAGTATAATATTCGCCATCAGCGTAATATATATTTTAAAGTGTGTGTTTTTAGTATTTTCGTATGTTGGTAATACTGCGTTTTGCTATTTTACTTATATCGTTTTTTTTCTCATATTTATCGTCTTCTACTTGTTGCTGTTTTTAATCTTGCTTTTTATTGTTTTCTCGTTTTCTCTTCATTTATTTTCCTTTCGTCCTTCTTATTAATATAATTTTTATTGCTACTTTTTGTTGCTTATTTCGTTTGGCCTCTTTTTCTTCGCTTATTATCTTTCTTTTTATCTTCTTTCTCAGCATTTTTCTCGAATTTATTTCTCTCTAATATCCTATTTCCCATATTTCTCTCTTTTTAAAATTATTTTTGGAGTGTTGTAATGTTGCCACATAGCCCCAACGCGTTTAACCTCAGTCACAAAGTAGACAAAGAATAGAAAAGAGCTTCAAGAATAGAAAAGAGTTTCAAGACGCTTTTTACCGTTGTAACAATATTTATTTTCTCATATTTCCGCCACACGTGACTTCTAGTTAAGGCTATCACGTCGCCTACGTCGCTAATATGATCCCGAATGTCATCTAAGTCGCTAACATGATTTTGAACGTAATCTTCGTCTCTTACGTGATCGTTTTCTCTAACGTGCTCTTTTCTCCTTTTTATAAACTTTTTTCTTTGTCGGTGACGTCATTTCGCGTACATTTACATATACGTGTTGCGCACTGTTACAGATTTTTTTTATTATACAACAACAAACTAATCCTACTTGAACTATTCAATGTCAGAATAAAATCTCTTTGAAAAGTATTATTTGCATTTAATCAATTAAACGCGAGTTACTATTTTAATCATATTCAGCTGTATAATTTTTTTATAATCGAACCAAACCGATTACATAGGATTTGAACTCAGTTAAACGACTCCATTGTCAAAAACCGTATCCATTAAGCCAATAGGCACCCTATCTATTTCTATTCTCATTTAAAACATCTGAATCTTTCTTAATTGTCTACCGACTTCCTTTGTTTTTCTTTGTCAATCTCACCAATTCCGAAGCGTATCCTTTCCGTTAATGCTAATGATCCTGTCGCTTTATTGTTTTCACCCAACTAAAATAGGTGGGCCTAATTATTTCAGCGTCGCCATTAAATTCTCCTCCGTTCATTAATGCCACTCTTCTAGTGTGTAGCGGCCATCTTCACAATAGATCACTCTTAATAGGCCTCTTTTTCAACGCCATAAACTTGGATTGTCTTGTTACTGTTTCATGTTTTTGTGTCCTCGATGGAATTTACGCCATTGCAAATAGACGCCAAATAGTCTGCGATAAATAGACGACTCTCGTCGGAATACTAATACCTTATATCTACAAACCTACCGACGTACCTATATATGCTTTAGTCATTTCGTAATTGAAGGGTCAAGAGTTATATGCTGGTAAGAGTTGATATCAGAACGACGGTAAGAAAACAGTGCGATGATGTCAATGGTGGAACTTGGGTAGGGTTTAATTTTTTAAAAGTGTGGCCCCGCAAGAACTTGTTTACTTTAGACTTGAAATCAACTATGTTATAGACAGTTGGTAAGACACTACACAGCATTGTGCTTCCTAGACGGACGGTTATAGGATAGAAACTTTGTTTATTGAAGTTTCGTTTAGGTTCAGGAAAAAATAGAGGTTAATAAAAATTGTGGAGAGTTCTCGAAGCTAAACGAGTATTAACTGCTAAAGGTTTGCAGGGAGTCACAGATTAGAGCCCGGTCGAGCATTTCTCTTGAAAATAAGAATAGAGTAGAGATAGACAATCGATGGGCCTTCTGTAAGAAAGATAGGTTAGCGAGGCGAAAAGGCTGTCATCAAATAGATTTCGAATACGGTTTTTCCTCTATCATCAGTGGAAAGGGTTAGGGTTAGGGTTAGGATACTCTTAGCAGCGCTTCCTCATATGTTGTAACCATTCTCCAGTTTAGAACATATTTAGTTCTTGTAAATGAAAAGGATTGAGTCAGGATTGAGAATCAACAATTTTCCACAGGTTTTGGAAACGTATATGAACGAAACACGAGGGGTCTACAATAAGTTTCCAGACTTATTTCGTGTGAGCATTTTTATCGATAGTACACACATAACATACTCTAGGTAATCGCCCCCGACTAAAATGTACTTGCTGTACTGTTCCAACACCTTCTAAAAGGTCACATGGATGCCCCAGCCTCTTTCATCTGAAGTGTCGTATAACGTCAGGCTCTAAAGTAGTCCTTGAGCTTAAAGAATAACAAGAAGTCACAAAGTAATTGCCGAGAATGCAGTTAGGAGATTAAGAGTTCCTACCCCGTCACGGTTACCACCTGACGAAGGCCAGAAGAATAGTTGGCCGAGACGTCATGAAACAACAGTTAAGAAAGATGAGGATAATAGTCCGCAATATAATAAATTAATAAATATTACATAGTCGCTACATTGAAGAAGCTAATGTTTCGGAACAATTGGTTTATTAGACAGGCGACAGAAATAAAGTGTATCTACTATTCAAAGCATGTGGTTCTTAAATGAAACAAGATAAAACTATTTTTATTTATATGAATAAAAATATTTAATCACATACTATAGTTGGCGGAGTGATATTAAGTGACATTGTTGGCTTAAAAATAGAAGGCGATGTGGGGGGAAGGGGATGTAAAAACATAATACGATCAGAGAAATGGGTAGAAATAGTAAGAAAAGAAATAAAGGAAGTGACAGCTAAAAAGAAAAATGAAAAGAGAGAAAGAAGAAAAAAAGAAGAAAAGAAAAAGAAAAAGGAACCGAATGACGTAAAAAAGAAGGGGTTAGTATAGTTACATTACTTTATTATCAGAAAAGAGGAGGGGTGAAAACAATATGCCAAGTTTACGAGCGTTTAAAATAACATGTCAACAGAAGCGGACGACGTAATGGGTGTTTATAATGACGAGTTAGTAGAAAGGGTTTCTAGTAAGGCTTCCACGCCCATATTTATATGCATGTCGTAAACCTAGCAGGGCAAATACACATATATACGCACATATATGCATAAAGGAATATAAAAGAATATAAAACTGAGACGACTTTATATAAAGATAAATAGGCTGTGACTTCTTGAGCCTAAATATATTTATATCTTAATCACAATGAATGAAATAATTTAAATTTTTAAATTTAAATTTTCAGTAATGAAAGTTAAAAATCTAGTAATAATAATAATAATAATAATAATAATAATAATAATAATAATAATAATAATAATAATAATGATAATAATGTTGCCTAGGGGTTATATTATAGAATGCATGACCTATGTATTGTTGTTGTTCGTCTTAGGAACAGTATTAGAGGTTCATGTTGTGTGCAGATATATCGCGTATATATCAAGAGAAAGACAGTCTTATATATAAAGAGATAGGGTACATGTTAATACAGGAGAGCCGAGCATGTAATTCAATGAGAGGAGATTTATGATATATTGATAGGTAGACCGAGAGATAGTGCGTTTGACATTTACGTTTGAAGTTCTGTAAATGAGAGCGTTTCTGTAAACATTGACACATATATTTCTTACCTATTTTTGAGATGATTATTTTTCACAAGTTCTTATAATATAAATGGACAATACCTTTTCTGTTGAAAACATAACACGAAGACGCAAATGCAAAAAGATGATGATTCCGTTTATTATACCATATGATGTGAGCGGTCAATGGCTTTGCATCAAGGAATTCAAGTCTTACATGATTCTTCTTCTAGCCCCACTTCCAAGGTACCATGTCAGCTCTGTCTCTGACTCCTCTCTTCTCCCCTGACTGACTGAGTCCGACCGACTGAGTTTTTTGCCTGACTGACCAAAACTCTCTATATTGAGACCCATGACGTCATTGCATGACCAACACGTGCATATTAGACACATGGCATGACATTCCTCCGTGTTTAATCATGCATTGTTACTCACATATTTCAACTCCGATTTCTCTAACCTACTTTACAAATATGTTTAATATTTCTGTTGTTCTGATCTAGATTCCTTATTTTAATTTCATTTCATTACAGCCCTTTCCCTATAATCAGATATCTTTTCAATAACATTCTTATTTCAATAACCTTATGTATTCTGTATTTATGATCGAAATTCTCAATTCCAAATCTAGCTTCGCAAGTTCGAATCCTCGTCTATCCTATCTCACATTTACTCACTTACAAGAACAGGCGGCTGTTCCATACCAATAATAATAATAATAATAATAATAATAATAATAATTGTAATGATAATAATAATAATAATTGTAATAATAATAATAACAACAATAACAATCAAGATAATAATGGTAGTAATAATAGGACTAATTATGATAGTAATAATATTAATCCTGATAAAAATATAAAATCTAATAAAAGTAATGATAATAGTAGTACTACTACTACTACTACTACTACTACAACTATTACTAATAATAATGATACGAATAATACTAATAATAAAAATGTTGATAATTATTATAAAAATAACATTACTAATAATAATTATGATACCATGTAGCAAGTTATGTTCTCTTCTTGTATTTTGAATTGTTAAATGAACATTTATGACAGGAGAACCTCTATTTAGCAGTATTACAAGCCATGATAATAGATTTGATCGTATGGGAATTTTCCTCAATAGTGATGATTGCTTTGAATGCTATTCATTTGGCTTAACAATTGCGTTCAATGAGGCATTCGCGTTTATTAAAACAATTTAAGGATCTAGTATTATTTAGTTCAGATATATTTTGTTCTTGGTTGGTATTTACTATTTTCCTATTGCGTTTTTTTAATAATTTTTGATAAGTTTTTCAAGATTATTGCTCAACTATAACTTTTTTTTTTTTTTTTTTTTTTTTTTTTTTACAAAGGCATCACCACATTATCAAGGCCCAGAGGCCACTCAAGGATAAGGGTTAAAGAGTGTACAGTAGAAGTTGGTCAATATAGTAATCATTAGTAATGAAAATTTGGTAAATTTAATAACTTATATGGAACGGCTCATCAAGAACTTATTTACTTTAGACTTGAACAAAACCATATTGTAGTCAGCCGGAAAGCAGGAAAACGGAAGACAATTCCACAGGCGTGCAGTTCTAAGAAAGAAGCTTTGTTCATGGAATCTACGTTTAGGTTTAGGCACAGAAAAAGAGTGGGGGAAATTATTGATAGTGTTTACAGCTAGAGGAGTGTTTCTTGTGAAAGTTTGGCGAGGGGGGACCATAGATTGAAGCTCAGTTGAACACTTTCCATGAAAATAACGATACATCAGAGACAAACTCGCAACATCTCTTCTGTGAGATAGAGGTTGCAAGGAGGAGAAAAGGACATCTCCTACGAGGCTACGAAGTCTATTTTGAACTCTATCAAGGCAGGACAAGTCCTTTTTAGCAGCTCCTGCCCAGATGTGGCAACAGTATTCCATCCTTGGACGTACCTGGCTCTTATATAGGTAGAGAATTGCATCAGCAGTGAGATATCTACTGGATCGATAGAAAGATCCCACCATTTTTCCAGCGGCCTTGGCAACAGATTTAATATACGTGTTCCATTTAAGATCAGGAGTAATGGTCAAGCCCAGAAGCTTGTCAAAACTTGAGGTCTCCTGAAGACGAGAGCCATTCATTTCAATTGATGACAAATGTGGATTAGAATGTTGATGATGTAAAGAGAGAAGCTTGGTTTTAGATGCATTAAAAGTAACCAGCCACTCCTTTCCCCATTGTACTACGTGCTCAAGATCAGAGGAGAGAGAATTGGAGAGAACTTGCTCGTTTACTGTCTTAGATGTGGTACCATAAATGGTAGTGTCGTCAGCATAAATGTCTACAAATGATGTAAGGATATGATTTGGAAGATCATTAATGTAGATCAGGAAAAGAGTTGGGCCCAGGATGGATCCCTGAGGGACACCGGCATTAATATTGTGAGCTTCTGATTTTTGCCCCTCAACTACTACTCTTATGAATCTATCAGAAAGAAATGATTTAATAATTGAGAAGACTTTTCCAGCTATACCATAGCTAGCGATCTTATGAAGTAAACCTTTATGCCATACCCTATCAAAGGCTTTAGATATGTCAAGAGCAATTGCCCTAGAAAGATTGCCACCGTCGAGAGATTTGCTAATCCTATGCGATATAACTGTAAGGACATCTGCTGTAGATCTAGCAGAACGGAAACCATATTGAGTGTCACTAAGAAGGTTATTTTTGTTGAGATGTTTGATTACTTCTGTATTTAATACAGATTCTAGCAACTTACTCATGACGCACAGGAGACTTATTGGCCTGTACTGAGAGGGGGATGAGCGATCACCTGAATTCTTAAATACAGGGCATACTGATGAGATTTTCCAGGGAGATGGGAAACTATTCTCCTTAAGACAACGTTTAAACAGTTTTGTAAGTATGGGCGCTAATTCAGGTTGAAGTTTTTTGAGTACTATAATTGGAATACCATCAGGGCCAGTTGCTTTACTCGAATCAAGGTTTTTGATTAGCTTCGCAACATCACGTACAGATATACGTATATCACATAGCGTGTTTTCTGATACAGGAGGAAATATTGGGGGTTGGCGGTCTTGGTCGCAAAGGGTAGAATTAGCTGCAAAGTTCTTGACAAAGAGTTTGGCTTTGTCTGATGCTGACGAGATTACCTCAGGTCCATTGATAATAGTTGGGATGGAGCACACGCTTCTGTTCAGGATTCTGTTTGCTATTTGCCAAAACTGGTGGGAACCAAGCCGCTGCTCAGCTACTTTGGACTTAACAGATTGAGCATACAACACTCTTGCATTCCTTATTACTTTCTTACAATGGTTGCTGGCAGTCCTGAAAACGGCTTTAGTTTCCATACATCTATTACGTTTGAAGCAGTGGAAAAAGTGATTTCTGTGCGCAATGGCAGCAGCACATTCTGGAGAGAACCATGGCTGGCTGTTAGGTTTTTGCTGAAACTTTTTAGAGGGTATGAAATGGTCAATACCTACAATTAACCATTCAGTTAGGTCTAATACTATAGAGGACACATCCTTTTTAAACATGGAATGCAGTGGTAGATCAGATATAAATGTACGGAAGCTATCCCAGTCAGCCTTAGTGTATCGATATACTGTACGATGAAGAGGTACGTCTGGGGACTTATTACATTTCATTTTTATCTTAATTGATACAACAGAGTGGTCGGAAGATCCAAGAGGCGACAGAACAGAAACTGAACATAGTTCAGGGCAAGTTGTGAGAAAAAGGTCTAGTAGGCTCGCATACTGGCCGTCATTATCGGGCACACGGGTAGGTTCCTGAACAATCTGAGTGAGGTCATAGGCAATGGAGAAATCATGACAGAACCTCCCCTCATCATCGGTCTTGTTTGAGTGGGTCAACCATTCGACGTTGTGAACATTGAAGTCTCCACATACGTGAATGTTAGCTGAAGGATAAGTAGAAAGGACTTGGTCAATTTTCTCAGATATGCTTTGAAAGATAGTAACTCCGCTGTTGTGGGGGCGATAGAGAGTAACTATAAATGCAGTAGTGTGAGCTAAAGCAACCCGGAAGCACATATAAGGTAAGTTAGGATCTTCCCTGGAGATGTCCCTCCCACATGGAAAGCTATCTTTAATATAGGCACATATTCCATGCCCATGGCGATCTTGGGGGTCAGATTTAGAAGTTAAGTTAGAGTATCCTGTAATTGCAAACTCATCAAGGGAAATAGCCTGTCCAATGCCAGTTTCACTTAAAAATAAAAGGTCTGGTTTAGTCTCCTGTAATTGGGTTTCAACCTCTGGAAGGTTAGAACGTAGACCCCTGATGTTGGAGAAGGAGACATGGTAGTAGGGGTCTACGTTGGAAGTTGAAGAACCGGGTTTAATCGTGTATTTTTTCTTGAAACTTGTCATGATGAAATTTTGGAATTTGTGGACTAGGTCGACAGATTTACTTAGAGCAGGACAGAGAGGGGAAACTAAGAGAGAAAAAGAAACGAAGAATTTTTTTTTTTGTACCACATGATAAGGTAAAGCCGTAACAATTACCCACTAGTATGGCATCGAGAGGCCCCACCAGAAGCTACTGCATGGTCCAGATTCCATTCACCAAATGGCAATACAGCAGCCCCAGTACTTTGCACCTGCTGATAGGACACCCTCCTTAGTGGTTAATCCAAGGTTCGGGTCCCTGACTATCAGGCGGATAACGTCAGCCCAGACAAAACGTTTACCTCCAGCACCCTTACTAGTGACATGGCTACAAGGATAGACATAGAAACAGAAAATTTCCACTAACTCTGCCAACTGTTCGCGCAAAAATACTGCCAACCTAGAAAACAGCTTTTTCTTCTCCCTTTGTCAGAAAAATCACTCATTTAAAAATGAGGACTGAGGGACAAATAAGAAGAAGCGAGAGTAACAGGAGCTGCCGATAACGCATCCACAATGCGTTTTCTACTCTCCATTAAAAAAAATAAATAAATAAATAAATAAATAAATAAAATAACTATTAAGTATTGTACTTAATAAAAGTCCAACGGACCTGTTTAAGGGAAAGTATGGTGATAGATTCCCCTCCCACGAACTAAAAATGAGTACAATTAGGTAATCTATTTTTGCAATCAACTCGGTGGATAAATAAACATTTATGGACGAGAAAAAAAAAAATTAAAGCTAGCATTTAATACAACAGAAATACATAAATTAAATACTGAAATAAAATGTAGTTATTAATATTTGAATCTTAAAATAAAAAGTGCGAATTAATAGAGAAAATCACTTATCACAACAACGCATTCCGTCTCCAAACTAGTGAAGAATTTAACTTTTAATAGCGTTCAGAAGATTTTTTTTTTAAATTAACCGTTAAGAGAAAGCGTGATTTTATTCTGAACTTTAACTAATCACGTTTTAAGCAACTTATGATATAAAACAAAATCGGATGGGGGGGGGGTTTCTTCCGAAGTTAGTTGGTGACGTTATAAGTAATTGCGAGATAAGATGGGAGCCAGAAATTAGGGGTGGGGGACTGAAAATGATAATATAATGGATTGATTATACAATATTTAAGATCAACTTGGTAGATAAACATTTATGGACGAGAAAAAAAAAAAAAAAAAAAAAAAAATTAAAGCTAGCATTTAATACAACAGAAATACATAAATTAAATACTGAAATAAAATGTAGTTATTAATATTTGAATCTTAAAATAAAAAGTGCGAATTAATAGAGAAAATCACTTATCACAACAACGCATTCCGTCTCCAAACTAGTGAAGAATTTAACTTTTAATAGCGTTCAGAAGATTTTTTTTTTAAATTAACCGTTAAGAGAAAGCGTGATTTTATTCTGAACTTTAACTAATCACGTTTTAAGCAACTTATGATATAAAACAAAATCGGATGGGGGGGGGGTTTCTTCCGAAGTTAGTTGGTGACGTTATAAGTAATTGCGAGATAAGATGGGAGCCAGTAATTAGGGGTGGGGGACTGAAAATGATAATATAATGGATTGATTATACAATATTTAAGATCAACTTGGTAGATAAACATTTATGGACGAGAAAAAAAAAAAAATTAAAGCTAGCATTTAATACAACAGAAATACATAAATTAAATACTGAAATAAAATGTAGTTATTAATATTTGAATCTTAAAATAAAAAGTGCGAATTAATAGAGAAAATCACTTATCACAACAACGCATTCCGTCTCCAAACTAGTGAAGAATTTAACTTTTAATAGCGTTCAGAAGATTTTTTTTTTAAATTAACCGTTAAGAGAAAGCGTGATTTTATTCTGAACTTTAACTAATCACGTTTTAAGCAACTTATGATATAAAACAAAATCGGATGGGGGGGGGGGGTTCTTCCGAAGTTAGTTGGTGACGTTATAAGTAATTGCGAGATAAGATGGGAGCCAGAAATTAGGGGTGGGGGACTGAAAATGATAATATAATGGATTGATTATACAATATTTAAGATCAACTTGGTAGATAAACATTTATGGACGAGAAAAAAAAAAAAATTAAAGCTAGCATTTAATACAACAGAAATACATAAATTAAATACTGAAATAAAATGTAGTTATTAATATTTGAATCTTAAAATAAAAAGTGCGAATTAATAGAGAAAATCACTTATCACAACAACGCATTCCGTCTCCAAACTAGTGAAGAATTTAACTTTTAATAGCGTTCAGAAGATTTTTTTTTAAATTAACCGTTAAGAGAAAGCGTGATTTTATTCTGAACTTTAACTAATCACGTTTTAAGCAACTTATGATATAAAACAAAATCGGATGGGGGGGGTTTCTTCCGAAGTTAGTTGGTGACGTTATAAGTAATTGCGAGATAAGATGGGAGCCAGAAATTAGGGGTGGGGGACTGAAAATGATAATATAATGGATTGATTATACAATATTTAAGATCAACTTGGTAGATAAACATTTATAGACGAGAAAAAAAAAAAAAAAAAATTAAAGCTAGCATTTAATACAACAGAAATACATAAATTAAATACTGAAATAAAATGTAGTTATTAATATTTGAATCTTAAAATAAAAAGTGCGAATTAATAGAGAAAATCACTTATCACAACAACGCATTCCGTCTCCAAACTAGTGAAGAATTTAACTTTTAATAGCGTTCAGAAGATTTTTTTTTAAATTAACCGTTAAGAGAAAGCGTGATTTTATTCTGAACTTTAACTAATCACGTTTTAAGCAACTTATGATATAAAACAAAATCGGATGGGGGGGGTTTCTTCCGAAGTTAGTTGGTGACGTTATAAGTAATTGCGAGATAAGATGGGAGCCAGAAATTAGGGGTGGGGGACTGAAAATGATAATATAATGGATTGATTATACAATATTTAAGATCAACTTGGTAGATAAACATTTATGGACGAGAAAAAAAAAAATTAAAGCTAGCATTTAATACAACAGAAATACATAAATTAAATACTGAAATAAAATGTAGTTATTAATATTTGAATCTTAAAATAAAAAGTGCGAATTAATAGAGAAAATCACTTATCACAACAACGCATTCCGTCTCCAAACTAGTGAAGAATTTAACTTTTAATAGCGTTCAGAAGATTTTTTTTTTAAATTAACCGTTAAGAGAAAGCGTGATTTTATTCTGAACTTTAACTAATCACGTTTTAAGCAACTTATGATATAAAACAAAATCGGATGGGGGGGGTTTCTTCCGAAGTTAGTTGGTGACGTTATAAGTAATTGCGAGATAAGATGGGAGCCAGAAATTAGGGGTGGGGGACTGAAAATGATAATATAATGGATTGATTATACAATATTTAAGATCAACTTGGTAGATAAACATTTATGGACGAGAAAAAAAAAAAAATTAAAGCTAGCATTTAATACAACAGAAATACATAAATTAAATACTGAAATAAAATGTAGTTATTAATATTTGAATCTTAAAATAAAAAGTGCGAATTAATAGAGAAAATCACTTATCACAACAACGCATTCCGTCTCCAAACTAGTGAAGAATTTAACTTTTAATAGCGTTCAGAAGATTTTTTTTTAAATTAACCGTTAAGAGAAAGCGTGATTTTATTCTGAACTTTAACTAATCACGTTTTAAGCAACTTATGATATAAAACAAAATCGGATGGGGGGGGTTTCTTCCGAAGTTAGTTGGTGACGTTATAAGTAATTGCGAGATAAGATGGGAGCCAGAAATTAGGGGTGGGGGACTGAAAATGATAATATAATGGATTGATTATACAATATTTAAGATCAACTTGGTAGATAAACATTTATAGACGAGAAAAAAAAAAAAAAATTAAAGCTAGCATTTAATACAACAGAAATACATAAATTAAATACTGAAATAAAATGTAGTTATTAATATTTGAATCTTAAAATAAAAAGTGCGAATTAATAGAGAAAATCACTTATCACAACAACGCATTCCGTCTCCAAACTAGTGAAGAATTTAACTTTTAATAGCGTTCAGAAGATTTTTTTTTTAAATTAACCGTTAAGAGAAAGCGTGATTTTATTCTGAACTTTAACTAATCACGTTTTAAGCAACTTATGATATAAAACAAAATCGGATGGGGGGGGGTTTCTTCCGAAGTTAGTTGGTGACGTTATAAGTAATTGCGAGATAAGATGGGAGCCAGAAATTAGGGGTGGGGGACTGAAAATGATAATATAATGGATTGATTATACAATATTTAAGATCAACTTGGTAGATAAACATTTATGGACGAGAAAAAAAAAAAATTAAAGCTAGCATTTAATACAACAGAAATACATAAATTAAATACTGAAATAAAATGTAGTTATTAATATTTGAATCTTAAAATAAAAAGTGCGAATTAATAGAGAAAATCACTTATCACAACAACGCATTCCGTCTCCAAACTAGTGAAGAATTTAACTTTTAATAGCGTTCAGAAGATTTTTTTTTAAATTAACCGTTAAGAGAAAGCGTGATTTTATTCTGAACTTTAACTAATCACGTTTTA
>NW_027633946.1:45000-51194 GCF_053919585.1 Euprymna scolopes
GCCAATTTTTCGATATTTGTCGTTCGAGACGTCGTACTTCAAAACAATGCTGATCTAGTAAAAATCCGTCGCCTCTGTCGAAAGTTTTAGGCAGACTTGCAAACATACATACATACATACATTTATATATTGGCAGCTCAAATTTTTCACCCAAACCGATGAAAAAGTTTGCCCTATCTCTGAATACCCTTTATGTAAAATTTCAAATGTTTAGACCAGAAATTATCTGAGTTATTTTGTAGAGACCGCAGAGGTCAAATTTGTTTTTAAATTTGATCCCTATTATCCAAAATTTCAAGTGTTAAGCCCGAAAATTAGCGGAGGACTTTGGTAGAGTTCTCAAAGGTCAAATCCTTGACCTTTGACGCCTTAACAGCCAGATTTCTGGCCGAAAATGGATTACAAAGATTTTCCCAAACTTCAATACCCTGTATATCAAATTTCGAGTCTGTAGACTGAAAATTGACAGAGTTATTGCGTCGGGAAATGTACAGAGACCAGACAGACACTTTCACATACATATATGTGTGTACATGTGTGTATATGTGTGTGTATGTGTATGTGCGTGTATTTATATGTATAATTATAACTTACTACCTAGCTATATTCGCTCATTGAGCAGTTGAAATAAATACTAAAAATTGAACACGAAACACAATATCGCATTACAGTGTTTTATGCGGATATATGAAATAATAATAATATTATAAAATATGCATAATAATGTTAATATTAATAACAATAACTATTATATTAAGAATAATATAAATCGAATAATAATAATAATAATAATAATATTAATAATATTAATAATCACAACACTATTATTATTAAAATAATAATATAAATAATATATGTTTGCATGAAATAGTTATTAACAAAAATCGTGGATAAACATGCAAATGCCTTTGTTAAAATAACGCTTGAAATAAAAATAATTATATTTTTTAAAGCAATTCGACATTTAAGTTTTTGATAGAAAACTCAGCAGAATGTCTATTCATAGTAAAAAAATCCTAGAAATGGAGATGTAAAGTGTCAAATTAAATTAAGATAAACAGGCGAATTAAAGCGATAAGAAAATTATTATTCTAAGGCCAACTAGAAATGCAAAACTACTTACGTTTATATTCCTGTTGTATATGGAAGTTGTAGTGTGTATACCTGACTAATGTCTATTTTTTTTACAAGGGTGTCACCACTTATCAAGGCCCAGAGGCCACTCGAGGATAAGGGTTAATAGGTATACATTAGTCGTTGTGATTTTAGCATAGTAAACAGTGGAAATTTTGAAACTTGGATTACTTAGGGGGACGATTCAATTAGAACTTGTTCACATTGGACTTTTTCTTTTTTTTTCATAGGTATCAACTCATTATCAAGGCCAAGAGGCCACTCAAGGATAAGGGTTAAAGAGTGTACAGTAGAAATTGGGCAATATAATAATCATTAGTAATGAAAATTTGTTAAATTTGATAACTTATATGGAACGGCTCATCAAGAACTTATTTACGTTAGACTTGAAGACAACCATATTGGTGGTTCCTCTCTATCTGAACCCAAATTATCTTTGTGACCTATTCATATTCCGTGATCGTCTTAATGTGTTGCATACGTATGTCAGACATAGCATAAACACATACATTTATTTCGACAGACCTTTTCAATTTTTCAATTGCGTCGTTAGTCTTGTGATTCACGCGGAATTCATCTGTTCTTGGAGGGAACGTTTGAACGAAAGTATTTCACTCATAGACGATGAATGGTTTTATATATGGTTTTTATCCACTTTCCATGTGTCGATCGCAAAAGAATGAAAAATGAGCATCTTTGCTTGGTTGGTTAATTCTATTAATCTCCAATTTTAAGACACGTCATCTCTCTTCCCGGTGAGAGGGGGGGATACAACCTATTAAACATCCGCTCTCTCATACGTTCTATTTCAAAGTCCTGTTTGCTCAGCTAACTAGAACACGTGATAACATACACGTACTTCCGGTCAACTAATTTTAGAACTTCCGCTGCAACTTGTCCATTTTTTTACCTCAATAAAATTTTGACAACTTTTATCAATTCATAACTTTACATCTCATCTCTTGTTTACCTCATCAGGTTGATAGATAGATAGATAGATAGATAGATAACTAAATTGAAATAAATCACATAGATATATAGATAGATCGAGAGACATATAAGAGATAAGTTCTCCTGTTCCCAACTACATAACCTTCTCATATCTCTTGATACGTTTATATGTTAATGTCACTCTTTAGTATGTTTTAGTTTTAAAGGATAAATATACACACATACAGATACACGCATAGAGATACATCTAGAAAGACATAAAGAGCGAAGAAAACAGAAAAACAGACGGACAAAAGAGACAAAAAGGCAATAAAAATACGCAAAAGATTCTAACAAAAATTTAATTATATTTAAAAAAAGGGAAAAACTTATGATTTGATTTCCTATGTTTATTTTTTTATAATCGGTTGATACTGTTAAAACCACGCACTCGTTGTTTTTTTTTACAATTTGTAGGGTAGAATATAAGAATAACAATTAATAAAACCATTATTTAGAGTTTTTAGAAGATTATAACTCCCTAGTTTGCTTAGAGGTGGGGCGGAGCACATAAATAATCGAGTACTCAATGACATCGCTACCTTCGATTTTAAGCACACACACACACACACACACACTCATGAAAATACCTTGTGTCACCTCACGTGTTGCCATTAAAAGCAATTAAGTACGAAAGTGTTCGCTTTAATTCGCTTGTTACATTTCGCTCAATTTCGTCGATGCAAATTACGAATAGCCATCTTCTTAAAAGCTTTTTGGCTATTTTCCCTTGGGCCAATTCACCTGGGGAATATCGCTTGTAATTCTTATTCATTCTGAAACCATAATTGATCATAATTATCATCGTGTTATTGTCTTTCTTTGCGATTCAAAATCCTAAAAATAAAGATCAAACGGAAACCAAATTTATATCTTTGGATGATCAATTGTCTAATTGTTTTATTCTCAACGCACACAAAATAATTTTTCTCACTTTAGGTGTTATTTGTTTCTTGTTAACATTGGATCATCAGAAGGCAATTCATTGGGGACCAACTATTTTTCTTATAGAAAGGGAATCTGTTGATCCATATCTTTTTATCTGAGGACGTAGATAGATAACAGTGCGTGACAGTAATGACCCAATTGATCTTGTATTGAGTTTGTTGATCCAACTACTCGTATCGATAATTGTGAATACTATTTACACTGATTATCCAACATTGGTAATTTAATAAGCAAGCAGAATCAGAAAAGTCGGTAAAAGATGTGAACTTCTGGACTTACGTGACAAACAATAGAATTTGACAGGCAATGACTGACGTTCAAATTGTGTCTACTTTGCACGTATTAAAAGCTATGGATTATTCAGTATATCTATAAACATAAAACATTTTAGGCTTAACTAGACTTAAAAATCGTGATAAAGTAACTGTGATCCTGGTATTTATTTATGTTCATTGTTGTTTGGACATAGCAACTGTGGCAAGTTTGAACAATGTTTGGTCACTTCTACTAATTTACTTACGAACACTATCAGACTATCATTTATCCGGGAACCAACACGTTGTACCCGCTGTCGAAAAACACACAAAGAATAGAAAAAATCGTTCGTAGTATTTACTCATTCTCTTGTCTTTTGTCTGGCGTCCATCACGTGATAGTCTTCTCAAACGTGTTCGCGAACGTCATCAACTCCTCTAACATGATCTCCACTGTTATTCCCGTCGTTATATTTTTTAATTTTTTAGCAATTTCTTTCCTACGATGACGTCATTTCGCATGCATTAGCATACGCGCGTCCGTGCTATGTTACAATCTTAATATGTATCGATGAGAATGCTTATGACACCGCTCTATAATCGTAAAAAAAACGAATGTTCACATATCAAAAGCATTAAAGAAACTCTTAGAAAACGATCTCCAGTCTGTAGTTGAAGAAAGCCTTAAATGGACAAGATTTTATTCTATTTAGACTAAGCTTTAACAATCATAAGAAAATTTGATATGGCTTATAGTACTCTACCTGAGAGCTAATCATTCCAACTCCTCGTCACAACATTAATAGGGCACATGAATTGTTAGTAATATATTGACGGCAGTGCCAAGGCTGCTGCAAAGAATGGGCGTTCATCCATCGTGCTAGAAAAATTCTCATATGTAAGTACCAATATTTAAACAATATATCAAACAATATTTCAAACAATATTTCAAAAATATTTCAAACACTATTTCAAAAATATTTCAAACATTATTTCAACAATATTTTTACAATATTTAAAACAATATTTTAACCATATTTCAAACAATATTTCAACAATATTTTAAACAATATTTCAACAATATTTCAACAATATTACAAGCAATATTCCAAAAATATTTCAAACAATATTCCAACAAGATTTCAAACAATATTTCAACAATATTTTTACAATATTTAAAACAATATTTTAACCATATTTCAAACAATATTACAACAATATTTTAAACAATATTTCAACAATATCTCAAGCAGTGGATTGAAGTTCCTAGGAAATAAGGAGAGTAAAAAGTGAATATTAAGTTTAATTGTAATTCTCGCATATCTTATTTTCTTCTTTAGTTTTCACATTTCATAAGCGATGTTTTTGACAAAGGAGAAATAATTGCTGTTTTCTGGGTCAGGCGCTATTGATACTTATTTTTTGTAAGTATTTGATTTTTATCTTCTTGTATCCAATGATTTCCTGACTTGTCTGAAGTGATTTTCTATAAGAATATCCGTCTTTTCTGACCTCCGCTTACAATTCTCATTAACCTTATGCATTACTTTCTTCGTTAGTTTTTCTTTTTATTTATTGCTTCGATTTTTATTCTTTCCTTTTTTTGTATTAATTTTTTATATATTTTTTTTATTTTAGGACATTTACTTGATTCGACTCCCCTGTCCCTTCAGAAAAACCCAAAGTCTCTCTCTAAAAACCCAAATTTTCTAACTTTTTATTTTAAGAATTGATTATATAATGTTAAATTGAATTTTTTTAAAAAGTGATTAATGCTGCAATATTTCAAGTAATAAATTTATATATTACACTAAAATATCTTCTTTTCTTTTCCAGTTTTAAAAACTTGTATTTTACTTTTCCATGTTTAAGCTTAACCATATTACTTTTAATGCTCACATTTTCTATTGTAATATAATAATAAATATGGACATAAACAAACTCTTGATGAATCATCCACTTAAGTAATCCAATTTAGCAAATTTCCTCTACCAACGATTACTGTATTATCCCGTTGATTACTGTACGCTCAATAACCCTTATCCTCGAGTGGCCTCTGGGCCTTGATAAGTGGTGACTCCTATGTAAAAAAAGTCAACTTCCAGGTTTCATTCTTAGATCATCGTTCTCTTCAGTTACTTATACGCCACAGTAACTCAGACCGCTAGGGGTAAACCCTCTTTTAAAATTATTGGTGTTGATTTAGTTTATACTATTTCTCTAAGCATTATCTTTCTAGTTTATATATATATATATATATATATATATATATATATATATATTTCAACTAGAATTTATTTTCCAACAACCAATTTATCCTAGGGCAGCAAGGTTATCGGGCATAGTCCAGCATTGCTTATGAATGAAATATATACCGAAATTGAAGAATCTAAACGTTTTTTCTAAAATTACTGGATTGAACATTAAATAACTAGAAAAGGGTTGATATGCAGTAAATAATAAAGCAAAAAACTGATTTCTTTTATTTGTTTACGTTTTGTTTTTATTTAATTCCTTTTTTATTTTTTGTTGTTTCTTATTTAGTTCTCTACTTATTTCTGTATTCATTTATTTTCAATTTATTTTATTTCCGTCATTTGCATAGTTTTATTTTTTTCTTTGTCCTTTTGTTTATTGAGTATTTTCTTTTCGTTTTTTTATATCGATCAGGCTAGTTGAATATACTTTCATCGCAACCTCAATTCACCAAATATTATTTTTTTTATTCCTTATCATTTAAAAAAATTAATTATTTACTGCAAAGTAAGAAAAAACAGAAACAATTATTTTTCATAGAAAAAACAACCAAAACACAACTCTGTAAATGCTTATTTTAAAGCATAACAAAGTTGAAGCATAAAAAACTTT
>NW_027633946.1:51294-63794 GCF_053919585.1 Euprymna scolopes
GTCCCACACCCCTAATTTCTGGCTCCCATCTTATCTCGCAATTACTTATAACGTCACCAACTAACCTTCGGAAGAAACCCCCCCCATCCGATTTTGTTTTATATCATAAGTTGCTTAAAACGTGATTAGTTAAAGTTCAGAATAAAATCACGCTTTCTCTTAACGGTTAATTTAAAAAAAAAATCTTCTGAACGCTATTAAAAGTTAAATTCTTCACTAGTTTGGAGACGGAATGCGTTGTTGTGATAAGTGATTTTCTCTATTAATTCGCACTTTTTATTTTAAGATTCAAATATTAATAACTACATTTTATTTCAGTATTTAATTTATGTATTTCTGTTGTATTAAATGCTAGCTTTAATTTTTTTTTTTTTTTTTTTTTTCTCGTCCATAAATGTTTATCTACCAAGTTGATCTTAAATATTGTATAATGAATCCATTATATTATCATTTTCAGTCCCACACCCCTAATTTCTGGCTCCCATCTTATCTCGCAATTACTTATAACGTCACCAACTAACCTTCGGAAGAAACCCCCCCCCCATCCGATTTTGTTTTATATCATAAGTTGCTTAAAACGTGATTAGTTAAAGTTCAGAATAAAATCACGCTTTCTCTTAACGGTTAATTTAAAAAAAAAATCTTCTGAACGCTATTAAAAGTTAAATTCTTCACTAGTTTGGAGACGGAATGCGTTGTTGTGATAAGTGATTTTCTCTATTAATTCGCACTTTTTATTTTAAGATTCAAATATTAATAACTACATTTTATTTCAGTATTTAATTTATGTATTTCTGTTGTATTAAATGCTAGCTTTAATTTTTTTTTTTTTTTTTTTTTTTTTCTCGTCCATAAATGTTTATCTACCAAGTTGATCTTAAATATTGTATAATGAATCCATTATATTATCATTTTCAGTCCCCCACCCCTAATTTCTGGCTCCCATCTTATCTCGCAATTACTTATAACGTCACCAACTAACCTTCGGAAGAAACCCCCCCCCATCCGATTTTGTTTTATATCATAAGTTGCTTAAAACGTGATTAGTTAAAGTTCAGAATAAAATCACGCTTTCTCTTAACGGTTAATTTAAAAAAAAATCTTCTGAACGCTATTAAAAGTTAAATTCTTCACTAGTTTGGAGACGGAATGCGTTGTTGTGATAAGTGATTTTCTCTATTAATTCGCACTTTTTATTTTAAGATTCAAATATTAATAACTACATTTTATTTCAGTATTTAATTTATGTATTTCTGTTGTATTAAATGCTAGCTTTAATTTTTTTTTTTTTTTTTTTTCTCGTCCATAAATGTTTATCTACCAAGTTGATCTTAAATATTGTATAATGAATCCGTTATATTATCATTTTCAGTCCCCCACCCCTAATTTCTGGCTCCCATCTTATCTCGCAATTACTTATAACGTCACCAACTAACCTTCGGAAGAAACCCCCCCCCCATCCGATTTTGTTTTATATCATAAGTTGCTTAAAACGTGATTAGTTAAAGTTCAGAATAAAATCACGCTTTCTCTTAACGGTTAATTTAAAAAAAAAATCTTCTGAACGCTATTAAAAGTTAAATTCTTCACTAGTTTGGAGACGGAATGCGTTGTTGTGATAAGTGATTTTCTCTATTAATTCGCACTTTTTATTTTAAGATTCAAATATTAATAACTACATTTTATTTCAGTATTTAATTTATGTATTTCTGTTGTATTAAATGCTAGCTTTAATTTTTTTTTTTTTTTTTTTTTTTTTTTTCTCGTCCATAAATGTTTATCTACCAAGTTGATCTTAAATATTGTATAATGAATCCATTATATTATCATTTTCAGTCCCCCACCCCTAATTTCTGGCTCCCATCTTATCTCGCAATTACTTATAACGTCACCAACTAACCTTCGGAAGAAACCCCCCCCCCATCCGATTTTGTTTTATATCATAAGTTGCTTAAAACGTGATTAGTTAAAGTTCAGAATAAAATCACGCTTTCTCTTAACGGTTAATTTAAAAAAAAATCTTCTGAACGCTATTAAAAGTTAAATTCTTCACTAGTTTGGAGACGGAATGCGTTGTTGTGATAAGTGATTTTCTCTATTAATTCGCACTTTTTATTTTAAGATTCAAATATTAATAACTACATTTTATTTCAGTATTTAATTTATGTATTTCTGTTGTATTAAATGCTAGCTTTAATTTTTTTTTTTTTTTTTTTTTTTTTCTCGTCCATAAATGTTTATCTACCAAGTTGATCTTAAATATTGTATAATGAATCCATTATATTATCATTTTCAGTCCCCCACCCCTAATTTCTGGCTCCCATCTTATCTCGCAATTACTTATAACGTCACCAACTAACCTTCGGAAGAAACCCCCCCCCCATCCGATTTTGTTTTATATCATGAGTTGCTTAAAACGTGATTAGTTAAAGTTCAGAATAAAATCACGCTTTCTCTTAACGGTTAATTTAAAAAAAAAATCTTCTGAACGCTATTAAAAGTTAAATTCTTCACTAGTTTGGAGACGGAATGCGTTGTTGTGATAAGTGATTTTCTCTATTAATTCGCACTTTTTATTTTAAGATTCAAATATTAATAACTACATTTTATTTCAGTATTTAATTTATGTATTTCTGTTGTATTAAATGCTAGCTTTAATTTTTTTTTTTTTTTTTTTTTTTTTTTTTTTTTTTTTTCTCGTGCATAAATGTTTATCTACCAAGTTGATCTTAAATATTGTATAATGAATCCATTATATTATCATTTTCAGTCCCCCACCCCTAATTTCTGGCTCCCATCTTATCTCGCAATTACTTATAACGTCACCAACTAACCTTCGGAAGAAACCCCCCCCCATCCGATTTTGTTTTATATCATAAGTTGCTTAAAACGTGATTAGTTAAAGTTCAGAATAAAATCACGCTTTCTCTTAACGGTTAATTTAAAAAAAAAATCTTCTGAACGCTATTAAAAGTTAAATTCTTCACTAGTTTGGAGACGGAATGCGTTGTTGTGATAAGTGATTTTCTCTATTAATTCGCACTTTTTATTTTAAGATTCAAATATTAATAACTACATTTTATTTCAGTATTTAATTTATGTATTTCTGTTGTATTAAATGCTAGCTTTAATTTTTTTTTTTTTTTTTTTTTTTCTCGTCCATAAATGTTTATCTACCAAGTTGATCTTAAATATTGTATAATGAATCCATTATATTATCATTTTCAGTCCCCCACCCCTAATTTCTGGCTCCCATCTTATCTCGCAATTACTTATAACGTCACCAACTAACCTTCGGAAGAAACCCCCCCCCCATCCGATTTTGTTTTATATCATAAGTTGCTTAAAACGTGATTAGTTAAAGTTCAGAATAAAATCACGCTTTCTCTTAACGGTTAATTTAAAAAAAAAATCTTCTGAACGCTATTAAAAGTTAAATTCTTCACTAGTTTGGAGACGGAATGCGTTGTTGTGATAAGTGATTTTCTCTATTAATTCGCACTTTTTATTTTAAGATTCAAATATTAATAACTACATTTTATTTCAGTATTTAATTTATGTATTTCTGTTGTATTAAATGCTAGCTTTAATTTTTTTTTTTTTTTTTTTTCTCGTCCATAAATGTTTATCTACCAAGTTGATCTTAAATATTGTATAATGAATCCATTATATTATCATTTTCAGTCCCCCACCCCTAATTTCTGGCTCCCATCCTATCTCGCAATTACTTATAACGTCACCAACTAACCTTCGGAAGAAACCCCCCCCCCCATCCGATTTTGTTTTATATCATAAGTTGCTTAAAACGTGATTAGTTAAAGTTCAGAATAAAATCACGCTTTCTCTTAACGGTTAATTTAAAAAAAAAATCTTCTGAACGCTATTAAAAGTTAAATTCTTCACTAGTTTGGAGACGGAATGCGTTGTTGTGATAAGTGATTTTCTCTATTAATTCGCACTTTTTATTTTAAGATTCAAATATTAATAACTACATTTTATTTCAGTATTTAATTTATGCATTTCTGTTGTATTAAATGCTAGCTTTAATTTTTTTTTTTTTTTTTTTTTTTTTTCTCGTCCATAAATGTTTATCTACCAAGTTGATCTTAAATATTGTATAATGAATCCATTATATTATCATTTTCAGTCCCCCACCCCTAATTTCTGGCTCCCATCTTATCTCGCAATTACTTATAACGTCACCAACTAACCTTCGGAAGAACCCCCCCCCCCATCCGATTTTGTTTTATATCATAAGTTGCTTAAAACGTGATTAGTTAAAGTTCAGAATAAAATCACGCTTTCTCTTAACGGTTAATTTAAAAAAAAAATCTTCTGAACGCTATTAAAAGTTAAATTCTTCACTAGTTTGGAGACGGAATGCGTTGTTGTGATAAGTGATTTTCTCTATTAATTCGCACTTTTTATTTTAAGATTCAAATATTAATAACTACATTTTATTTCAGTATTTAATTTATGTATTTCTGTTGTATTAAATGCTAGCTTTAATTTTTTTTTTTTTTTTTTTTTTTTTTTTCTCGTCCATAAATGTTTATCTACCAAGTTGATCTTAAATATTGTATAATGAATCCATTATATTATCATTTTCAGTCCCCCACCCCTAATTTCTGGCTCCCATCTTATCTCGCAATTACTTATAACGTCACCAACTAACCTTCGGAAGAAACCCCCCCCCCCATCCGATTTTGTTTTATATTATAAGTTGCTTAAAACGTGATTAGTTAAAGTTCAGAATAAAATCACGCTTTCTCTTAACGGTTAATTTAAAAAAAAAATCTTCTGAACGCTATTAAAAGTTAAATTCTTCACTAGTTTGGAGACGGAATGCGTTGTTGTGATAAGTGATTTTCTCTATTAATTCGCACTTTTTATTTTAAGATTCAAATATTAATAACTACATTTTATTTCAGTATTTAATTTATGTATTTCTGTTGTATTAAATGCTAGCTTTAATTTTTTTTTTTTTTTTTTTTTTTTTTTTTCTTTCTCGTCCATAAATGTTTATCTACCAAGTTGATCTTAAATATTGTATAATGAATCCATTATATTATCATTTTCAGTCCCCCACCCCTAATTTCTGGCTCCCATCTTATCTCGCAATTACTTATAACGTCACCAACTAACCTTCGGAAGAAACCCCCCCCCCCATCCGATTTTGTTTTATATCATAAGTTGCTTAAAACGTGATTAGTTAAAGTTCAGAATAAAATCACGCTTTCTCTTAACGGTTAATTTAAAAAAAAATCTTCTGAACGCTATTAAAAGTTAAATTCTTCACTAGTTTGGAGACGGAATGCGTTGTTGTGATAAGTGATTTTCTCTATTAATTCGCACTTTTTATTTTAAGATTCAAATATTAATAACTACATTTTATTTCAGTATTTAATTTATGTATTTCTGTTGTATTAAATGCTAGCTTTAATTTTTTTTTTTTTTTTTTTTTTTTTTTTCTCGTCCATAAATGTTTATCTACCAAGTTGATCTTAAATATTGTATAATGAATCCATTATATTATCATTTTCAGTCCCCCACCCCTAATTTCTGGCTCCCATCTTATCTCGCAATTACTTATAACGTCACCAACTAACCTTCGGAAGAAACCCCCCCCCCATCCGATTTTGTTTTATATCATGAGTTGCTTAAAACGTGATTAGTTAAAGTTCAGAATAAAATCACGCTTTCTCTTAACGGTTAATTTAAAAAAAAAATCTTCTGAACGCTATTAAAAGTTAAATTCTTCACTAGTTTGGAGACGGAATGCGTTGTTGTGATAAGTGATTTTCTCTATTAATTCGCACTTTTTATTTTAAGATTCAAATATTAATAACTACATTTTATTTCAGTATTTAATTTATGTATTTCTGTTGTATTAAATGCTAGCTTTAATTTTTTTTTTTTTTTTTTTTTTTTTTTTTTTTTTTTTCTCGTCCATAAATGTTTATCTACCAAGTTGATCTTAAATATTGTATAATGAATCCATTATATTATCATTTTCAGTCCCCCACCCCTAATTTCTGGCTCTCATCTTATCTCGCAATTACTTATAACGTCACCAACTAACCTTCGGAAGAACCCCCCCCCCCATCCGATTTTGTTTTATATCATAAGTTGCTTAAAACGTGATTAGTTAAAGTTCAGAATAAAATCACGCTTTCTCTTAACGGTTAATTTAAAAAAAAAATCTTCTGAACGCTATTAAAAGTTAAATTCTTCACTAGTTTGGAGACGGAATGCGTTGTTGTGATAAGTGATTTTCTCTATTAATTCGCACTTTTTATTTTAAGATTCAAATATTAATAACTACATTTTATTTCAGTATTTAATTTATGTATTTCTGTTGTATTAAATGCTAGCTTTAATTTTTTTTTTTTTTTTTTTTTTTTTTTTTTTTTCTCGTCCATAAATGTTTATCTACCAAGTTGATCTTAAATATTGTATAATGAATCCATTATATTATCATTTTCAGTCCCCCACCCCTAATTTCTGGCTCCCATCTTATCTCGCAATTACTTATAACGTCACCAACTAACCTTCGGAAGAAACCCCCCCCCCATCCGATTTTGTTTTATATCATAAGTTGCTTAAAACGTGATTAGTTAAAGTTCAGAATAAAATCACGCTTTCTCTTAACGGTTAATTTAAAAAAAAATCTTCTGAACGCTATTAAAAGTTAAATTCTTCACTAGTTTGGAGACGGAATGCGTTGTTGTGATAAGTGATTTTCTCTATTAATTCGCACTTTTTATTTTAAGATTCAAATATTAATAACTACATTTTATTTCAGTATTTAATTTATGTATTTCTGTTGTATTAAATGCTAGCTTTAATTTTTTTTTTTTTTTTTTTTTTTTTTTTCTCGTCCATAAATGTTTATCTACCAAGTTGATCTTAAATATTGTATAATGAATCCATTATATTATCATTTTCAGTCCCCCACCCCTAATTTCTGGCTCCCATCTTATCTCGCAATTACTTATAACGTCACCAACTAACCTTCGGAAGAAACCCCCCCCCCCCATCCGATTTTGTTTTATATCATAAGTTGCTTAAAACGTGATTAGTTAAAGTTCAGAATAAAATCACGCTTTCTCTTAACGGTTAATTTAAAAAAAAAATCTTCTGAACGCTATTAAAAGTTAAATTCTTCACTAGTTTGGAGACGGAATGCGTTGTTGTGATAAGTGATTTTCTCTATTAATTCGCACTTTTTATTTTAAGATTCAAATATTAATAACTACATTTTATTTCAGTATTTAATTTATGTATTTCTGTTGTATTAAATGCTAGCTTTAATTTTTTTTTTTTTTTTTTTTTTTTTTTCTCGTCCATAAATGTTTATCTACCAAGTTGATCTTAAATATTGTATAATGAATCCATTATATTATCATTTTCAGTCCCCCACCCCTAATTTCTGGCTCCCATCTTATCTCGCAATTACTTATAACGTCACCAACTAACCTTCGGAAGAAACCCCCCCCCCCATCCGATTTTGTTTTATATCATAAGTTGCTTAAAACGTGATTAGTTAAAGTTCAGAATAAAATCACGCTTTCTCTTAACGGTTAATTTAAAAAAAAAATCTTCTGAACGCTATTAAAAGTTAAATTCTTCACTAGTTTGGAGACGGAATGCGTTGTTGTGATAAGTGATTTTCTCTATTAATTCGCACTTTTTATTTTAAGATTCAAATATTAATAACTACATTTTATTTCAGTATTTAATTTATGTATTTCTGTTGTATTAAATGCTAGCTTTAATTTTTTTTTTTTTTTTTTTTTCTCGTCCATAAATGTTTATCTACCAAGTTGATCTTAAATATTGTATAATGAATCCATTATATTATCATTTTCAGTCCCCCACCCCTAATTTCTGGCTCCCATCTTATCTCGCAATTACTTATAACGTCACCAACTAACCTTCGGAAGAAACCCCCCCCCCCCATCCGATTTTGTTTTATATCATAAGTTGCTTAAAACGTGATTAGTTAAAGTTCAGAATAAAATCACGCTTTCTCTTAACGGTTAATTTAAAAAAAAATCTTCTGAACGCTATTAAAAGTTAAATTCTTCACTAGTTTGGAGACGGAATGCGTTGTTGTGATAAGTGATTTTCTCTATTAATTCGCACTTTTTATTTTAAGATTCAAATATTAATAACTACATTTTATTTCAGTATTTAATTTATGTATTTCTGTTGTATTAAATGCTAGCTTTAATTTTTTTTTTTTTTTTTTTTTTTTTCTCGTCCATAAATGTTTATCTACCAAGTTGATCTTAAATATTGTATAATGAATCCATTATATTATCATTTTCAGTCCCCCACCCCTAATTTCTGGCTCCCATCTTATCTCGCAATTACTTATAACGTCACCAACTAACCTTCGGAAGAAACCCCCCCCCCATCCGATTTTGTTTTATATCATAAGTTGCTTAAAACGTGATTAGTTAAAGTTCAGAATAAAATCACGCTTTCTCTTAACGGTTAATTTAAAAAAAAAATCTTCTGAACGCTATTAAAAGTTAAATTCTTCACTAGTTTGGAGACGGAATGCGTTGTTGTGATAAGTGATTTTCTCTATTAATTCGCACTTTTTATTTTAAGATTCAAATATTAATAACTACATTTTATTTCAGTATTTAATTTATGTATTTCTGTTGTATTAAATGCTAGCTTTAATTTTTTTTTTTTTTTTTTTCTCGTCCATAAATGTTTATCTACCAAGTTGATCTTAAATATTGTATAATGAATCCATTATATTATCATTTTCAGTCCCCCACCCCTAATTTCTGGCTCCCATCTTATCTCGCAATTACTTATAACGTCACCAACTAACCTTCGGAAGAAACCCCCCCCCCATCCGATTTTGTTTTATATCATAAGTTGCTTAAAACGTGATTAGTTAAAGTTCAGAATAAAATCACGCTTTCTCTTAACGGTTAATTTAAAAAAAAAATCTTCTGAACGCTATTAAAAGTTAAATTCTTCACTAGTTTGGAGACGGAATGCGTTGTTGTGATAAGTGATTTTCTCTATTAATTCGCACTTTTTATTTTAAGATTCAAATATTAATAACTACATTTTATTTCAGTATTTAATTTATGTATTTCTGTTGTATTAAATGCTAGCTTTAATTTTTTTTTTTTTTTTTTTTTTTTTTTCTCGTCCATAAATGTTTATCTACCAAGTTGATCTTAAATATTGTATAATGAATCCATTATATTATCATTTTCAGTCCCCCACCCCTAATTTCTGGCTCCCATCTTATCTCGCAATTACTTATAACGTCACCAACTAACCTTCGGAAGAAACCCCCCCCCATCCGATTTTGTTTTATATCATAAGTTGCTTAAAACGTGATTAGTTAAAGTTCAGAATAAAATCACGCTTTCTCTTAACGGTTAATTTAAAAAAAAAATCTTCTGAACGCTATTAAAAGTTAAATTCTTCACTAGTTTGGAGACGGAATGCGTTGTTGTGATAAGTGATTTTCTCTATTAATTCGCACTTTTTATTTTAAGATTCAAATATTAATAACTACATTTTATTTCAGTATTTAATTTATGTATTTCTGTTGTATTAAATGCTAGCTTTAATTTTTTTTTTATTTTTTTTTTATTTTTTTTTTTCTCGTCCATAAATGTTTATCTACCAAGTTGATCTTAAATATTGTATAATGAATCCATTATATTATCATTTTCAGTCCCCCACCCCTAATTTCTGGCTCCCATCTTATCTCGCAATTACTTATAACGTCACCAACTAACCTTCGGAAGAAACCCCCCCCCATCCGATTTTGTTTTATATCATAAGTTGCTTAAAACGTGATTAGTTAAAGTTCAGAATAAAATCACGCTTTCTCTTAACGGTTAATTTAAAAAAAAAATCTTCTGAACGCTATTAAAAGTTAAATTCTTCACTAGTTTGGAGACGGAATGCGTTGTTGTGATAAGTGATTTTCTCTATTAATTCGCACTTTTTATTTTAAGATTCAAATATTAATAACTACATTTTATTTCAGTATTTAATTTATGTATTTCTGTTGTATTAAATGCTAGCTTTAATTTTTTTTTTATTTTTTTTATTTTTTTTTTTCTCGTCCATAAATGTTTATCTACCAAGTTGATCTTAAATATTGTATAATGAATCCATTATATTATCATTTTCAGTCCCCCACCCCTAATTTCTGGCTCCCATCTTATCTCGCAATTACTTATAACGTCACCAACTAACTTTCGGAAGAAACCCCCCCCCATCCGATTTTGTTTTATATCATAAGTTGCTTAAAACGTGATTAGTTAAAGTTCAGAATAAAATCACGCTTTCTCTTAACGGTTAATTTAAAAAAAAAAATCTTCTGAACGCTATTAAAAGTTAAATTCTTCACTAGTTTGGAGACGGAATGCGTTGTTGTGATAAGTGATTTTCTCTATTAATTCGCACTTTTTATTTTAAGATTCAAATATTAATAACTACATTTTATTTCAGTATTTAATTTATGTATTTCTGTTGTATTAAATGCTAGCTTTAATTTTTTTTTTTTTTTTTTTTTTTTTTTCTCGTCCATAAATGTTTATCTACCAAGTTGATCTTAAATATTGTATAATGAATCCATTATATTATCATTTTCAGTCCCCCCACCCCTAATTTCTGGCTCCCATCTTATCTCGCAATTACTTATAACGTCACCAACTAACCTTCGGAAGAAACCCCCCCCATCCGATTTTGTTTTATATCATAAGTTGCTTAAAACGTGATTAGTTAAAGTTCAGAATAAAATCACGCTTTCTCTTAACGGTTAATTTAAAAAAAAAATCTTCTGAACGCTATTAAAAGTTAAATTCTTCACTAGTTTGGAGACGGAATGCGTTGTTGTGATAAGTGATTTTCTCTATTAATTCGCACTTTTTATTTTAAGATTCAAATATTAATAACTACATTTTATTTCAGTATTTAATTTATGTATTTCTGTTGTATTAAATGCTAGCTTTAATTTTTTTTTTTTTTTTTTTTTTTTTTTTTCTCGTCCATAAATGTTTATCTACCAAGTTGATCTTAAATATTGTATAATGAATCCATTATATTATCATTTTCAGTCCCCCACCCCTAATTTCTGGCTCCCATCTTATCTCGCAATTACTTATAACGTCACCAACTAACCTTCGGAAGAAAACCCCCCCCCCATCCGATTTTGTTTTATATCATAAGTTGCTTAAAACGTGATTAGTTAAAGTTCAGAATAAAATCACGCTTTCTCTTAACGGTTAATTTAAAAAAAAAATCTTCTGAACGCTATTAAAAGTTAAATTCTTCACTAGTTTGGAGACGGAATGCGTTGTTGTGATAAGTGATTTTCTCTATTAATTCGCACTTTTTATTTTAAGATTCAAATATTAATAACTACATTTTATTTCAGTATTTAATTTATGTATTTCTGTTGTATTAAATGCTAGCTTTAATTTTTTTTTTTTTTTTTTTTTTTTTTTTTTCTCGTCCATAAATGTTTATCTACCAAGTTGATCTTAAATATTGTATAATGAATCCATTATATTATCATTTTCAGTCCCCCACCCCTAATTTCTGGCTCCCATCTTATCTCGCAATTACTTATAACGTCACCAACTAACCTTCGGAAGAAACCCCCCCCCCATCCGATTTTGTTTTATATCATAAGTTGCTTAAAACGTGATTAGTTAAAGTTCAGAATAAAATCACGCTTTCTCTTAACGGTTAATTTAAAAAAAAAATCTTCTGAACGCTATTAAAAGTTAAATTCTTCACTAGTTTGGAGACGGAATGCGTTGTTGTGATAAGTGATTTTCTCTATTAATTCGCACTTTTTATTTTAAGATTCAAATATTAATAACTACATTTTATTTCAGTATTTAATTTATGTATTTCTGTTGTATTAAATGCTAGCTTTAATTTTTTTTTTTTTTTTTTTTTTTTTTTCTCGTCCATAAATGTTTATCTACCAAGTTGATCTTAAATATTGTATAATGAATCCATTATATTATCATTTTCAGTCCCCCACCCCTAATTTCTGGCTCCCATCTTATCTCGCAATTACTTATAACGTCACCAACTAACCTTCGGAAGAAACCCCCCCCCATCCGATTTTGTTTTATATCATAAGTTGCTTAAAACGTGATTAGTTAAAGTTCAGAATAAAATCACGCTTTCTCTTAACGGTTAATTTAAAAAAAAAATCTTCTGAACGCTATTAAAAGTTAAATTCTTCACTAGTTTGGAGACGGAATGCGTTGTTGTGATAAGTGATTTTCTCTATTAATTCGCACTTTTTATTTTAAGATTCAAATATTAATAACTACATTTTATTTCAGTATTTAATTTATGTATTTCTGTTGTATTAAATGCTAGCTTTAATTTTTTTTTTTATTTTATTTTTTTTTTTTCTCGTCCATAAATGTTTATCTACCAAGTTGATCTTAAATATTGTATAATGAATCCATTATATTATC
>NW_027633946.1:68794-104527 GCF_053919585.1 Euprymna scolopes
GTTGTATTAAATGCTAGCTTTAATTTTTTTTTTATTTTATTTTTTTTTTTTTTTTTTTCTCGTCCATAAATGTTTATCTACCAAGTTGATCTTAAATATTGTATAATGAATCCATTATATTATCATTTTCAGTCCCCCACCCCTAATTTCTGGCTCCCATCTTATCTCGCAATTACTTATAACGTCACCAACTAACCTTCGGAAGAAACCCCCCCCCATCCGATTTTGTTTTATATCATAAGTTGCTTAAAACGTGATTAGTTAAAGTTCAGAATAAAATCACGCTTTCTCTTAACGGTTAATTTAAAAAAAAAATCTTCTGAACGCTATTAAAAGTTAAATTCTTCACTAGTTTGGAGACGGAATGCGTTGTTGTGATAAGTGATTTTCTCTATTAATTCGCACTTTTTATTTTAAGATTCAAATATTTATAACTACATTTTATTTCAGTATTTAATTTATGTATTTCTGTTGTATTAAATGCTAGCTTTAATTTTTTTTTTTTTTTTTTTTTTTTTTTTTTCTCGTCCATAAATGTTTATCTACCAAGTTGATCTTAAATATTGTATAATGAATCCATTATATTATCATTTTCAGTCCCCCACCCCTAATTTCTGGCTCCCATCTTATCTCGCAATTACTTATAACGTCACCAACTAACCTTCGGAAGAAACCCCCCCCCCCCCATCCGATTTTGTTTTATATCATAAGTTGCTTAAAACGTGATTAGTTAAAGTTCAGAATAAAATCACGCTTTCTCTTAACGGTTAATTTAAAAAAAAAATCTTCTGAACGCTATTAAAAGTTAAATTCTTCACTAGTTTGGAGACGGAATGCGTTGTTGTGATAAGTGATTTTCTCTATTAATTCGCACTTTTTATTTTAAGATTCAAATATTAATAACTACATTTTATTTCAGTATTTAATTTATGTATTTCTGTTGTATTAAATGCTAGCTTTAATTTTTTTTTTTTTTTTTTTTTTTTTTTTCTCGTCCATAAATGTTTATCTACCAAGTTGATCTTAAATATTGTATAATGAATCCATTATATTATCATTTTCAGTCCCCCACCCCTAATTTCTGGCTCCCATCTTATCTCGCAATTACTTATAACGTCACCAACTAACCTTCGGAAGAAACCCCCCCCCCATCCGATTTTGTTTTATATCATAAGTTGCTTAAAACGTGATTAGTTAAAGTTCAGAATAAAATCACGCTTTCTCTTAACGGTTAATTTTAAAAAAAAATCTTCTGAACGCTATTAAAAGTTAAATTCTTCACTAGTTTGGAGACGGAATGCGTTGTTGTGATAAGTGATTTTCTCTATTAATTCGCACTTTTTATTTTAAGATTCAAATATTAATAACTACATTTTATTTCAGTATTTAATTTATGTATTTCTGTTGTATTAAATGCTAGCTTTAATTTTTTTTTTTTTTTTTTTTTTTTTTTCTCGTCCATAAATGTTTATCTACCAAGTTGATCTTAAATATTGTATAATGAATCCATTATATTATCATTTTCAGTCCCCCACCCCTAATTTCTGGCTCCCATCTTATCTCGCAATTACTTATAACGTCACCAACTAACCTTCGGAAGAAACCCCCCCCCCATCCGATTTTGTTTTATATCATAAGTTGCTTAAAACGTGATTAGTTAAAGTTCAGAATAAAATCACGCTTTCTCTTAACGGTTAATTTAAAAAAAAAATCTTCTGAACGCTATTAAAAGTTAAATTCTTCACTAGTTTGGAGACGGAATGCGTTGTTGTGATAAGTGATTTTCTCTATTAATTCGCACTTTTTATTTTAAGATTCAAATATTAATAACTACATTTTATTTCAGTATTTAATTTATGTATTTCTGTTGTATTAAATTCTAGCTTTAATTTTTTTTTTTTTTTTTTTTTTTTTTTCTCGTCCATAAATGTTTATCTACCAAGTTGATCTTAAATATTGTATAATGAATCCATTATATTATCATTTTCAGTCCCCCACCCCTAATTTCTGGCTCCCATCCTATCTCGCAATTACTTATAACGTCACCAACTAACCTTCGGAAGAAACCCCCCCCCCATCCGATTTTGTTTTATATCATAAGTTGCTTAAAACGTGATTAGTTAAAGTTCAGAATAAAATCACGCTTTCTCTTAACGGTTAATTTAAAAAAAAAATCTTCTGAACGCTATTAAAAGTTAAATTCTTCACTAGTTTGGAGACGGAATGCGTTGTTGTGATAAGTGATTTTCTCTATTAATTCGCACTTTTTATTTTAAGATTCAAATATTAATAACTACATTTTATTTCAGTATTTAATTTATGTATTTCTGTTGTATTAAATGCTAGCTTTAATTTTTTTTTTTTTTTTTTTTTTTTTTTCTCGTCCATAAATGTTTATCTACCAAGTTGATCTTAAATATTGTATAATGAATCCATTATATTATCATTTTCAGTCCCCCACCCCTAATTTCTGGCTCCCATCTTATCTCGCAATTACTTATAACGTCACCAACTAACCTTCGGAAGAAACCCCCCCCCATCCGATTTTGTTTTATATCATAAGTTGCTTAAAACGTGATTAGTTAAAGTTCAGAATAAAATCACGCTTTCTCTTAACGGTTAATTTAAAAAAAAAATCTTCTGAACGCTATTAAAAGTTAAATTCTTCACTAGTTTGGAGACGGAATGCGTTGTTGTGATAAGTGATTTTCTCTATTAATTCGCACTTTTTATTTTAAGATTCAAATATTAATAACTACATTTTATTTCAGTATTTAATTTATGTATTTCTGTTGTATTAAATGCTAGCTTTAATTTTTTTTTTTTTTTTTTTTTTTTTTCTCGTCCATAAATGTTTATCTACCAAGTTGATCTTAAATATTGTATAATGAATCCATTATATTATCATTTTCAGTCCCCCACCCCTAATTTCTGGCTCCCATCTTATCTCGCAATTACTTATAACGTCACCAACTAACCTTCGGAAGAAACCCCCCCCCATCCGATTTTGTTTTATATCATAAGTTGCTTAAAACGTGATTAGTTAAAGTTCAGAATAAAATCACGCTTTCTCTTAACGGTTAATTTAAAAAAAAAATCTTCTGAACGCTATTAAAAGTTAAATTCTTCACTAGTTTGGAGACGGAATGCGTTGTTGTGATAAGTGATTTTCTCTATTAATTCGCACTTTTTATTTTAAGATTCAAATATTAATAACTACATTTTATTTCAGTATTTAATTTATGTATTTCTGTTGTATTAAATGCTAGCTTTAATTTTTTTTTTTTTTTTTTTTTTTTTTTCTCGTCCATAAATGTTTATCTACCAAGTTGATCTTAAATATTGTATAATGAATCCATTATATTATCATTTTCAGTCCCCCACCCCTAATTTCTGGCTCCCATCTTATCTCGCAATTACTTATAACGTCACCAACTAACCTTCGGAAGAAACCCCCCCCCATCCGATTTTGTTTTATATCATAAGTTGCTTAAAACGTGATTAGTTAAAGTTCAGAATAAAATCACGCTTTCTCTTAACGGTTAATTTAAAAAAAAATCTTCTGAACGCTATTAAAAGTTAAATTCTTCACTAGTTTGGAGACGGAATGCGTTGTTGTGATAAGTGATTTTCTCTATTAATTCGCACTTTTTATTTTAAGATTCAAATATTAATAACTACATTTTATTTCAGTATTTAATTTATGTATTTCTGTTGTATTAAATGCTAGCTTTAATTTTTTTTTTTTTTTTTTTTTTTCTCGTCCATAAATGTTTATCTACCAAGTTGATCTTAAATATTGTATAATGAATCCATTATATTATCATTTTCAGTCCCCCACCCCTAATTTCTGGCTCCCATCTTATCTCGCAATTACTTATAACGTCACCAACTAACCTTCGGAAGAAACCCCCCCCCCCATCCGATTTTGTTTTATATCATGAGTTGCTTAAAACGTGATTAGTTAAAGTTCAGAATAAAATCACGCTTTCTCTTAACGGTTAATTTAAAAAAAAAATCTTCTGAACGCTATTAAAAGTTAAATTCTTCACTAGTTTGGAGACGGAATGCGTTGTTGTGATAAGTGATTTTCTCTATTAATTCGCACTTTTTATTTTAAGATTCAAATATTAATAACTACATTTTATTTCAGTATTTAATTTATGTATTTCTGTTGTATTAAATTCTAGCTTTAATTTTTTTTTTTTTTTTTTTTTTTTTTTCTCGTCCATAAATGTTTATCTACCAAGTTGATCTTAAATATTGTATAATGAATCCATTATATTATCATTTTCAGTCCCCCACCCCTAATTTCTGGCTCCCATCCTATCTCGCAATTACTTATAACGTCACCAACTAACCTTCGGAAGAAACCCCCCCCCCCATCCGATTTTGTTTTATATCATAAGTTGCTTAAAACGTGATTAGTTAAAGTTCAGAATAAAATCACGCTTTCTCTTAACGGTTAATTTAAAAAAAAAATCTTCTGAACGCTATTAAAAGTTAAATTCTTCACTAGTTTGGAGACGGAATGCGTTGTTGTGATAAGTGATTTTCTCTATTAATTCGCACTTTTTATTTTAAGATTCAAATATTAATAACTACATTTTATTTCAGTATTTAATTTATGTATTTCTGTTGTATTAAATGCTAGCTTTAATTTTTTTTTTTTTTTTTTTTTTTTTTTCTCGTCCATAAATGTTTATCTACCAAGTTGATCTTAAATATTGTATAATGAATCCATTATATTATCATTTTCAGTCCCCCACCCCTAATTTCTGGCTCCCATCTTATCTCGCAATTACTTATAACGTCACCAACTAACCTTCGGAAGAAACCCCCCCCCATCCGATTTTGTTTTATATCATAAGTTGCTTAAAACGTGATTAGTTAAAGTTCAGAATAAAATCACGCTTTCTCTTAACGGTTAATTTAAAAAAAAAATCTTCTGAACGCTATTAAAAGTTAAATTCTTCACTAGTTTGGAGACGGAATGCGTTGTTGTGATAAGTGATTTTCTCTATTAATTCGCACTTTTTATTTTAAGATTCAAATATTAATAACTACATTTTATTTCAGTATTTAATTTATGTATTTCTGTTGTATTAAATGCTAGCTTTAATTTTTTTTTTTTTTTTTTTTTTTTTTTCTCGTCCATAAATGTTTATCTACCAAGTTGATCTTAAATATTGTATAATGAATCCATTATATTATCATTTTCAGTCCCCCACCCCTAATTTCTGGCTCCCATCTTATCTCGCAATTACTTATAACGTCACCAACTAACCTTCGGAAGAAACCCCCCCCCATCCGATTTTGTTTTATATCATAAGTTGCTTAAAACGTGATTAGTTAAAGTTCAGAATAAAATCACGCTTTCTCTTAACGGTTAATTTAAAAAAAAAATCTTCTGAACGCTATTAAAAGTTAAATTCTTCACTAGTTTGGAGACGGAATGCGTTGTTGTGATAAGTGATTTTCTCTATTAATTCGCACTTTTTATTTTAAGATTCAAATATTAATAACTACATTTTATTTCAGTATTTAATTTATGTATTTCTGTTGTATTAAATGCTAGCTTTAATTTTTTTTTTTTTTTTTTTTTTTTTTTTCTCGTCCATAAATGTTTATCTACCAAGTTGATCTTAAATATTGTATAATGAATCCATTATATTATCATTTTCAGTCCCCCACCCCTAATTTCTGGCTCCCATCTTATCTCGCAATTACTTATAACGTCACCAACTAACCTTCGGAAGAAACCCCCCCCCCATCCGATTTTGTTTTATATCATAAGTTGCTTAAAACGTGATTAGTTAAAGTTCAGAATAAAATCACGCTTTCTCTTAACGGTTAATTTAAAAAAAAATCTTCTGAACGCTATTAAAAGTTAAATTCTTCACTAGTTTGGAGACGGAATGCGTTGTTGTGATAAGTGATTTTCTCTATTAATTCGCACTTTTTATTTTAAGATTCAAATATTAATAACTACATTTTATTTCAGTATTTAATTTATGTATTTCTGTTGTATTAAATGCTAGCTTTAATTTTTTTTTTTTTTTTTTTTTTTTTCTCGTCCATAAATGTTTATCTACCAAGTTGATCTTAAATATTGTATAATGAATCCATTATATTATCATTTTCAGTCCCCCACCCCTAATTTCTGGCTCCCATCTTATCTCGCAATTACTTATAACGTCACCAACTAACCTTCGGAAGAAACCCCCCCCCCATCCGATTTTGTTTTATATCATGAGTTGCTTAAAACGTGATTAGTTAAAGTTCAGAATAAAATCACGCTTTCTCTTAACGGTTAATTTAAAAAAAAAATCTTCTGAACGCTATTAAAAGTTAAATTCTTCACTAGTTTGGAGACGGAATGCGTTGTTGTGATAAGTGATTTTCTCTATTAATTCGCACTTTTTATTTTAAGATTCAAATATTAATAACTACATTTTATTTCAGTATTTAATTTATGTATTTCTGTTGTATTAAATGCTAGCTTTAATTTTTTTTTTTTTTTTTTTTTTTTTTTTTTTTTCTCGTCCATAAATGTTTATCTACCAAGTTGATCTTAAATATTGTATAATGAATCCATTATATTATCATTTTCAGTCCCCCACCCCTAATTTCTGGCTCCCATCTTATCTCGCAATTACTTATAACGTCACCAACTAACCTTCGGAAGAAACCCCCCCCCATCCGATTTTGTTTTATATCATAAGTTGCTTAAAACGTGATTAGTTAAAGTTCAGAATAAAATCACGCTTTCTCTTAACGGTTAATTTAAAAAAAAAATCTTCTGAACGCTATTAAAAGTTAAATTCTTCACTAGTTTGGAGACGGAATGCGTTGTTGTGATAAGTGATTTTCTCTATTAATTCGCACTTTTTATTTTAAGATTCAAATATTAATAACTACATTTTATTTCAGTATTTAATTTATGTATTTCTGTTGTATTAAATGCTAGCTTTAATTTTTTTTTTTTTTTTTTTTTTTTTTCTCGTCCATAAATGTTTATCTACCAAGTTGATCTTAAATATTGTATAATGAATCCATTATATTATCATTTTCAGTCCCCCACCCCTAATTTCTGGCTCCCATCTTATCTCGCAATTACTTATAACGTCACCAACTAACCTTCGGAAGAAACCCCCCCCCCCCCATCCGATTTTGTTTTATATCATAAGTTGCTTAAAACGTGATTAGTTAAAGTTCAGAATAAAATCACGCTTTCTCTTAACGGTTAATTTAAAAAAAAAATCTTCTGAACGCTATTAAAAGTTAAATTCTTCACTAGTTTGGAGACGGAATGCGTTGTTGTGATAAGTGATTTTCTCTATTAATTCGCACTTTTTATTTTAAGATTCAAATATTAATAACTACATTTTATTTCAGTATTTAATTTATGTATTTCTGTTGTATTAAATGCTAGCTTTAATTTTTTTTTTTTTTTTTTTTTTTTTTTTCTCGTCCATAAATGTTTATCTACCAAGTTGATCTTAAATATTGTATAATGAATCCATTATATTATCATTTTCAGTCCCCCACCCCTAATTTCTGGCTCCCATCCTATCTCGCAATTACTTATAACGTCACCAACTAACCTTCGGAAGAAACCCCCCCCCCATCCGATTTTGTTTTATATCATAAGTTGCTTAAAACGTGATTAGTTAAAGTTCAGAATAAAATCACGCTTTCTCTTAACGGTTAATTTAAAAAAAAAATCTTCTGAACGCTATTAAAAGTTAAATTCTTCACTAGTTTGGAGACGGAATGCGTTGTTGTGATAAGTGATTTTCTCTATTAATTCGCACTTTTTATTTTAAGATTCAAATATTAATAACTACATTTTATTTCAGTATTTAATTTATGCATTTCTGTTGTATTAAATGCTAGCTTTAATTTTTTTTTTTTTTTTTTTTTTTTTTTCTCGTCCATAAATGTTTATCTACCAAGTTGATCTTAAATATTGTATAATGAATCCATTATATTATCATTTTCAGTCCCCCACCCCTAATTTCTGGCTCCCATCTTATCTCGCAATTACTTATAACGTCACCAACTAACCTTCGGAAGAAACCCCCCCCCCATCCGATTTTGTTTTATATCATAAGTTGCTTAAAACGTGATTAGTTAAAGTTCAGAATAAAATCACGCTTTCTCTTAACGGTTAATTTAAAAAAAAAATCTTCTGAACGCTATTAAAAGTTAAATTCTTCACTAGTTTGGAGACGGAATGCGTTGTTGTGATAAGTGATTTTCTCTATTAATTCGCACTTTTTATTTTAAGATTCAAATATTAATAACTACATTTTATTTCAGTATTTAATTTATGTATTTCTGTTGTATTAAATGCTAGCTTTAATTTTTTTTTTTTTTTTTTTTTTTTTCTCGTCCATAAATGTTTATCTACCAAGTTGATCTTAAATATTGTATAATGAATCCATTATATTATCATTTTCAGTCCCCCACCCCTAATTTCTGGCTCCCATCTTATCTCGCAATTACTTATAACGTCACCAACTAACCTTCGGAAGAAACCCCCCCCATCCGATTTTGTTTTATATCATAAGTTGCTTAAAACGTGATTAGTTAAAGTTCAGAATAAAATCACGCTTTCTCTTAACGGTTAATTTAAAAAAAAAATCTTCTGAACGCTATTAAAAGTTAAATTCTTCACTAGTTTGGAGACGGAATGCGTTGTTGTGATAAGTGATTTTCTCTATTAATTCGCACTTTTTATTTTAAGATTCAAATATTAATAACTACATTTTATTTCAGTATTTAATTTATGTATTTCTGTTGTATTAAATGCTAGCTTTAATTTTTTTTTTTTTTTTTTTTTTTTTTTTCTCGTCCATAAATGTTTATCTACCAAGTTGATCTTAAATATTGTATAATGAATCCATTATATTATCATTTTCAGTCCCCCACCCCTAATTTCTGGCTCCCATCTTATCTCGCAATTACTTATAACGTCACCAACTAACCTTCGGAAGAAACCCCCCCCCCCATCCGATTTTGTTTTATATCATAAGTTGCTTAAAACGTGATTAGTTAAAGTTCAGAATAAAATCACGCTTTCTCTTAACGGTTAATTTAAAAAAAAATCTTCTGAACGCTATTAAAAGTTAAATTCTTCACTAGTTTGGAGACGGAATGCGTTGTTGTGATAAGTGATTTTCTCTATTAATTCGCACTTTTTATTTTAAGATTCAAATATTAATAACTACATTTTATTTCAGTATTTAATTTATGTATTTCTGTTGTATTAAATGCTAGCTTTAATTTTTTTTTTTTTTTTTTTTTTTTTTTTCTCGTCCATAAATGTTTATCTACCAAGTTGATCTTAAATATTGTATAATGAATCCATTATATTATCATTTTCAGTCCCCCACCCCTAATTTCTGGCTCCCATCTTATCTCGCAATTACTTATAACGTCACCAACTAACCTTCGGAAGAACCCCCCCCCCCATCCGATTTTGTTTTATATCATGAGTTGCTTAAAACGTGATTAGTTAAAGTTCAGAATAAAATCACGCTTTCTCTTAACGGTTAATTTAAAAAAAAAATCTTCTGAACGCTATTAAAAGTTAAATTCTTCACTAGTTTGGAGACGGAATGCGTTGTTGTGATAAGTGATTTTCTCTATTAATTCGCACTTTTTATTTTAAGATTCAAATATTAATAACTACATTTTATTTCAGTATTTAATTTATGTATTTCTGTTGTATTAAATGCTAGCTTTAATTTTTTTTTTTTTTTTTTTTTTTTTTTTTTTTTCTCGTCCATAAATGTTTATCTACCAAGTTGATCTTAAATATTGTATAATGAATCCATTATATTATCATTTTCAGTCCCCCACCCCTAATTTCTGGCTCCTCATCTTATCTCGCAATTACTTATAACGTCACCAACTAACCTTCGGAAGAACCCCCCCCCCCATCCGATTTTGTTTTATATCATAAGTTGCTTAAAACGTGATTAGTTAAAGTTCAGAATAAAATCACGCTTTCTCTTAACGGTTAATTTAAAAAAAAAATCTTCTGAACGCTATTAAAAGTTAAATTCTTCACTAGTTTGGAGACGGAATGCGTTGTTGTGATAAGTGATTTTCTCTATTAATTCGCACTTTTTATTTTAAGATTCAAATATTAATAACTACATTTTATTTCAGTATTTAATTTATGTATTTCTGTTGTATTAAATGCTAGCTTTAATTTTTTTTTTTTTTTTTTTTTTTTTTTTTTTTTTTTTCTCGTCCATAAATGTTTATCTACCAAGTTGATCTTAAATATTGTATAATGAATCCATTATATTATCATTTTCAGTCCCCCACCCCTAATTTCTGGCTCCCATCTTATCTCGCAATTACTTATAACGTCACCAACTAACCTTCGGAAGAACCCCCCCCCCCATCCGATTTTGTTTTATATCATAAGTTGCTTAAAACGTGATTAGTTAAAGTTCAGAATAAAATCACGCTTTCTCTTAACGGTTAATTTAAAAAAAAAATCTTCTGAACGCTATTAAAAGTTAAATTCTTCACTAGTTTGGAGACGGAATGCGTTGTTGTGATAAGTGATTTTCTCTATTAATTCGCACTTTTTATTTTAAGATTCAAATATTAATAACTACATTTTATTTCAGTATTTAATTTATGTATTTCTGTTGTATTAAATGCTAGCTTTAATTTTTTTTTTTTTTTTTTTTTTTTTTTTTTTTTTTTTCTCGTCCATAAATGTTTATCTACCAAGTTGATCTTAAATATTGTATAATGAATCCATTATATTATCATTTTCAGTCCCCCACCCCTAATTTCTGGCTCCCATCTTATCTCGCAATTACTTATAACGTCACCAACTAACCTTCGGAAGAAACCCCCCCCCCATCCGATTTTGTTTTATATCATAAGTTGCTTAAAACGTGATTAGTTAAAGTTCAGAATAAAATCACGCTTTCTCTTAACGGTTAATTTAAAAAAAAAATCTTCTGAACGCTATTAAAAGTTAAATTCTTCACTAGTTTGGAGACGGAATGCGTTGTTGTGATAAGTGATTTTCTCTATTAATTCGCACTTTTTATTTTAAGATTCAAATATTAATAACTACATTTTATTTCAGTATTTAATTTATGTATTTCTGTTGTATTAAATGCTAGCTTTAATTTTTTTTTTTTTTTTTTTTTTCTCGTCCATAAATGTTTATCTACCAAGTTGATCTTAAATATTGTATAATGAATCCATTATATTATCATTTTCAGTCCCCCACCCCTAATTTCTGGCTCCCATCTTATCTCGCAATTACTTATAACGTCACCAACTAACCTTCGGAAGAAACCCCCCCCCCCATCCGATTTTGTTTTATATCATAAGTTGCTTAAAACGTGATTAGTTAAAGTTCAGAATAAAATCACGCTTTCTCTTAACGGTTAATTTAAAAAAAAAATCTTCTGAACGCTATTAAAAGTTAAATTCTTCACTAGTTTGGAGACGGAATGCGTTGTTGTGATAAGTGATTTTCTCTATTAATTCGCACTTTTTATTTTAAGATTCAAATATTAATAACTACATTTTATTTCAGTATTTAATTTATGTATTTCTGTTGTATTAAATGCTAGCTTTAATTTTTTTTTTTTTTTTTTTTTTTTTTTCTCGTCCATAAATGTTTATCTACCAAGTTGATCTTAAATATTGTATAATGAATCCATTATATTATCATTTTCAGTCCCCCACCCCTAATTTCTGGCTCCCATCTTATCTCGCAATTACTTATAACGTCACCAACTAACCTTCGGAAGAAACCCCCCCCCCCATCCGATTTTGTTTTATATCATAAGTTGCTTAAAACGTGATTAGTTAAAGTTCAGAATAAAATCACGCTTTCTCTTAACGGTTAATTTAAAAAAAAAATCTTCTGAACGCTATTAAAAGTTAAATTCTTCACTAGTTTGGAGACGGAATGCGTTGTTGTGATAAGTGATTTTCTCTATTAATTCGCACTTTTTATTTTAAGATTCAAATATTAATAACTACATTTTATTTCAGTATTTAATTTATGTATTTCTGTTGTATTAAATGCTAGCTTTAATTTTTTTTTTTTTTTTTTTTTTTTTTTTTCTCGTCCATAAATGTTTATCTACCAAGTTGATCTTAAATATTGTATAATGAATCCATTATATTATCATTTTCAGTCCCCCACCCCTAATTTCTGGCTCCCATCTTATCTCGCAATTACTTATAACGTCACCAACTAACCTTCGGAAGAAACCCCCCCCCATCCGATTTTGTTTTATATCATAAGTTGCTTAAAACGTGATTAGTTAAAGTTCAGAATAAAATCACGCTTTCTCTTAACGGTTAATTTAAAAAAAAAATCTTCTGAACGCTATTAAAAGTTAAATTCTTCACTAGTTTGGAGACGGAATGCGTTGTTGTGATAAGTGATTTTCTCTATTAATTCGCACTTTTTATTTTAAGATTCAAATATTAATAACTACATTTTATTTCAGTATTTAATTTATGTATTTCTGTTGTATTAAATGCTAGCTTTAATTTTTTTTTTTTTTTTTTTTTTTTTTCTCGTCCATAAATGTTTATCTACCAAGTTGATCTTAAATATTGTATAATGAATCCATTATATTATCATTTTCAGTCCCCCACCCCTAATTTCTGGCTCCCATCTTATCTCGCAATTACTTATAACGTCACCAACTAACCTTCGGAAGAAACCCCCCCCCCCCATCCGATTTTGTTTTATATCATAAGTTGCTTAAAACGTGATTAGTTAAAGTTCAGAATAAAATCACGCTTTCTCTTAACGGTTAATTTAAAAAAAAAATCTTCTGAACGCTATTAAAAGTTAAATTCTTCACTAGTTTGGAGACGGAATGCGTTGTTGTGATAAGTGATTTTCTCTATTAATTCGCACTTTTTATTTTAAGATTCAAATATTAATAACTACATTTTATTTCAGTATTTAATTTATGTATTTCTGTTGTATTAAATGCTAGCTTTAATTTTTTTTTTTTTTTTTTTTTTTTTTCTCGTCCATAAATGTTTATCTACCAAGTTGATCTTAAATATTGTATAATGAATCCATTATATTATCATTTTCAGTCCCCCACCCCTAATTTCTGGCTCCCATCTTATCTCGCAATTACTTATAACGTCACCAACTAACCTTCGGAAGAAACCCCCCCCCATCCGATTTTGTTTTATATCATAAGTTGCTTAAAACGTGATTAGTTAAAGTTCAGAATAAAATCACGCTTTCTCTTAACGGTTAATTTAAAAAAAAAATCTTCTGAACGCTATTAAAAGTTAAATTCTTCACTAGTTTGGAGACGGAATGCGTTGTTGTGATAAGTGATTTTCTCTATTAATTCGCACTTTTTATTTTAAGATTCAAATATTAATAACTACATTTTATTTCAGTATTTAATTTATGTATTTCTGTTGTATTAAATGCTAGCTTTAATTTTTTTTTTTTTTTTTTTTTTTTTTTTCTCGTCCATAAATGTTTATCTACCAAGTTGATCTTAAATATTGTATAATGAATCCATTATATTATCATTTTCAGTCCCCCACCCCTAATTTCTGGCTCCCATCTTATCTCGCAATTACTTATAACGTCACCAACTAACCTTCGGAAGAAACCCCCCCCCCATCCGATTTTGTTTTATATCATAAGTTGCTTAAAACGTGATTAGTTAAAGTTCAGAATAAAATCACGCTTTCTCTTAACGGTTAATTTAAAAAAAAAATCTTCTGAACGCTATTAAAAGTTAAATTCTTCACTAGTTTGGAGACGGAATGCGTTGTTGTGATAAGTGATTTTCTCTATTAATTCGCACTTTTTATTTTAAGATTCAAATATTAATAACTACATTTTATTTCAGTATTTAATTTATGTATTTCTGTTGTATTAAATGCTAGCTTTAATTTTTTTTTTTTTTTTTTTTTTTTTTTCTCGTCCATAAATGTTTATCTACCAAGTTGATCTTAAATATTGTATAATGAATCCATTATATTATCATTTTCAGTCCCCCACCCCTAATTTCTGGCTCCCATCTTATCTCGCAATTACTTATAACGTCACCAACTAACCTTCGGAAGAAACCCCCCCCATCCGATTTTGTTTTATATCATAAGTTGCTTAAAACGTGATTAGTTAAAGTTCAGAATAAAATCACGCTTTCTCTTAACGGTTAATTTAAAAAAAAAATCTTCTGAACGCTATTAAAAGTTAAATTCTTCACTAGTTTGGAGACGGAATGCGTTGTTGTGATAAGTGATTTTCTCTATTAATTCGCACTTTTTATTTTAAGATTCAAATATTAATAACTACATTTTATTTCAGTATTTAATTTATGTATTTCTGTTGTATTAAATGCTAGCTTTAATTTTTTTTTTATTTTATTTTTTTTTTTTTTTTTCTCGTCCATAAATGTTTATCTACCAAGTTGATCTTAAATATTGTATAATGAATCCATTATATTATCATTTTCAGTCCCCCACCCCTAATTTCTGGCTCCCATCTTATCTCGCAATTACTTATAACGTCACCAACTAACCTTCGGAAGAAACCCCCCCCCCCATCCGATTTTGTTTTATATCATAAGTTGCTTAAAACGTGATTAGTTAAAGTTCAGAATAAAATCACGCTTTCTCTTAACGGTTAATTTAAAAAAAAAATCTTCTGAACGCTATTAAAAGTTAAATTCTTCACTAGTTTGGAGACGGAATGCGTTGTTGTGATAAGTGATTTTCTCTATTAATTCGCACTTTTTATTTTAAGATTCAAATATTAATAACTACATTTTATTTCAGTATTTAATTTATGTATTTCTGTTGTATTAAATGCTAGCTTTAATTTTTTTTTTTTTTTTTTTTTTTTTTCTCGTCCATAAATGTTTATCTACCAAGTTGATCTTAAATATTGTATAATGAATCCATTATATTATCATTTTCAGTCCCCCACCCCTAATTTCTGGCTCCCATCTTATCTCGCAATTACTTATAACGTCACCAACTAACCTTCGGAAGAAACCCCCCCCCATCCGATTTTGTTTTATATCATAAGTTGCTTAAAACGTGATTAGTTAAAGTTCAGAATAAAATCACGCTTTCTCTTAACGGTTAATTTAAAAAAAAAATCTTCTGAACGCTATTAAAAGTTAAATTCTTCACTAGTTTGGAGACGGAATGCGTTGTTGTGATAAGTGATTTTCTCTATTAATTCGCACTTTTTATTTTAAGATTCAAATATTAATAACTACATTTTATTTCAGTATTTAATTTATGTATTTCTGTTGTATTAAATGCTAGCTTTAATTTTTTTTTTTTTTTTTTTTTTTTTTTCTCGTCCATAAATGTTTATCTACCAAGTTGATCTTAAATATTGTATAATGAATCCATTATTATCATTTTCAGTCCCCCACCCCTAATTTCTGGCTCCCATCTTATCTCGCAATTACTTATAACGTCACCAACTAACCTTCGGAAGAAACCCCCCCCCCCATCCGATTTTGTTTTATATCATAAGTTGCTTAAAACGTGATTAGTTAAAGTTCAGAATAAAATCACGCTTTCTCTTAACGGTTAATTTAAAAAAAAAATCTTCTGAACGCTATTAAAAGTTAAATTCTTCACTAGTTTGGAGACGGAATGCGTTGTTGTGATAAGTGATTGTCTCTATTAATTCGCACTTTTTATTTTAAGATTCAAATATTAATAACTACATTTTATTTCAGTATTTAATTTATGTATTTCTGTTGTATTAAATGCTAGCTTTAATTTTTTTTTTTTTTTTTTTTTTTTTCTCGTCCATAAATGTTTATCTACCAAGTTGATCTTAAATATTGTATAATGAATCCATTATATTATCATTTTCAGTCCCCCACCCCTAATTTCTGGCTCCCATCTTATCTCGCAATTACTTATAACGTCACCAACTAACCTTCGGAAGAAACCCCCCCCCATCCGATTTTGTTTTATATCATAAGTTGCTTAAAACGTGATTAGTTAAAGTTCAGAATAAAATCACGCTTTCTCTTAACGGTTAATTTAAAAAAAAAATCTTCTGAACGCTATTAAAAGTTAAATTCTTCACTAGTTTGGAGACGGAATGCGTTGTTGTGATAAGTGATTTTCTCTATTAATTCGCACTTTTTATTTTAAGATTCAAATATTAATAACTACATTTTATTTCAGTATTTAATTTATGTATTTCTGTTGTATTAAATGCTAGCTTTAATTTTTTTTTTTTTTTTTTTTTTTTTCTCGTCCATAAATGTTTATCTACCAAGTTGATCTTAAATATTGTATAATGAATCCATTATATTATCATTTTCAGTCCCCCACCCCTAATTTCTGGCTCCCATCTTATCTCGCAATTACTTATAACGTCACCAACTAACCTTCGGAAGAAACCCCCCCCCATCCGATTTTGTTTTATATCATAAGTTGCTTAAAACGTGATTAGTTAAAGTTCAGAATAAAATCACGCTTTCTCTTAACGGTTAATTTAAAAAAAAAAATCTTCTGAACGCTATTAAAAGTTAAATTCTTCACTAGTTTGGAGACGGAATGCGTTGTTGTGATAAGTGATTTTCTCTATTAATTCGCACTTTTTATTTTAAGATTCAAATATTAATAACTACATTTTATTTCAGTATTTAATTTATGTATTTCTGTTGTATTAAATGCTAGCTTTAATTTTTTTTTTTTTTTTTTTTCTCGTCCATAAATGTTTATCTACCAAGTTGATCTTAAATATTGTATAATGAATCCATTATATTATCATTTTCAGTCCCCCACCCCTAATTTCTGGCTCCCATCTTATCTCGCAATTACTTATAACGTCACCAACTAACCTTCGGAAGAAACCCCCCCCCATCCGATTTTGTTTTATATCATAAGTTGCTTAAAACGTGATTAGTTAAAGTTCAGAATAAAATCACGCTTTCTCTTAACGGTTAATTTAAAAAAAAAATCTTCTGAACGCTATTAAAAGTTAAATTCTTCACTAGTTTGGAGACGGAATGCGTTGTTGTGATAAGTGATTTTCTCTATTAATTCGCACTTTTTATTTTAAGATTCAAATATTAATAACTACATTTTATTTCAGTATTTAATTTATGTATTTCTGTTGTATTAAATGCTAGCTTTAATTTTTTTTTTTTTTTTTTTTTTTTTTTCTCGTCCATAAATGTTTATCTACCAAGTTGATCTTAAATATTGTATAATGAATCCATTATATTATCATTTTCAGTCCCCCACCCCTAATTTCTGGCTCCCATCTTATCTCGCAATTACTTATAACGTCACCAACTAACCTTCGGAAGAAACCCCCCCCCATCCGATTTTGTTTTATATCATAAGTTGCTTAAAACGTGATTAGTTAAAGTTCAGAATAAAATCACGCTTTCTCTTAACGGTTAATTTAAAAAAAAAATCTTCTGAACGCTATTAAAAGTTAAATTCTTCACTAGTTTGGAGACGGAATGCGTTGTTGTGATAAGTGATTTTCTCTATTAATTCGCACTTTTTATTTTAAGATTCAAATATTAATAACTACATTTTATTTCAGTATTTAATTTATGTATTTCTGTTGTATTAAATGCTAGCTTTAATTTTTTTTTTTTTTTTTTTTTTTTTTCTCGTCCATAAATGTTTATCTACCAAGTTGATCTTAAATATTGTATAATGAATCCATTATATTATCATTTTCAGTCCCCCACCCCTAATTTCTGGCTCCCATCTTATCTCGCAATTACTTATAACGTCACCAACTAACCTTCGGAAGAAACCCCCCCCCCCATCCGATTTTGTTTTATATCATAAGTTGCTTAAAACGTGATTAGTTAAAGTTCAGAATAAAATCACGCTTTCTCTTAACGGTTAATTTAAAAAAAAAATCTTCTGAACGCTATTAAAAGTTAAATTCTTCACTAGTTTGGAGACGGAATGCGTTGTTGTGATAAGTGATTTTCTCTATTAATTCGCACTTTTTATTTTAAGATTCAAATATTAATAACTACATTTTATTTCAGTATTTAATTTATGTATTTCTGTTGTATTAAATGCTAGCTTTAATTTTTTTTTTTTTTTTTTTTTTTTTTCTCGTCCATAAATGTTTATCTACCAAGTTGATCTTAAATATTGTATAATGAATCCATTATATTATCATTTTCAGTCCCCCACCCCTAATTTCTGGCTCTCATCTTATCTCGCAATTACTTATAACGTCACCAACTAACCTTCGGAAGAAACCCCCCCCCCCATCCGATTTTGTTTTATATCATAAGTTGCTTAAAACGTGATTAGTTAAAGTTCAGAATAAAATCACGCTTTCTCTTAACGGTTAATTTAAAAAAAAAATCTTCTGAACGCTATTAAAAGTTAAATTCTTCACTAGTTTGGAGACGGAATGCGTTGTTGTGATAAGTGATTTTCTCTATTAATTCGCACTTTTTATTTTAAGATTCAAATATTAATAACTACATTTTATTTCAGTATTTAATTTATGTATTTCTGTTGTATTAAATGCTAGCTTTAATTTTTTTTTTTTTTTTTTTTTTTTTTTTTCTCGTCCATAAATGTTTATCTACCAAGTTGATCTTAAATATTGTATAATGAATCCATTATATTATCATTTTCAGTCCCCCACCCCTAATTTCTGGCTCCCATCTTATCTCGCAATTACTTATAACGTCACCAACTAACCTTCGGAAGAAACCCCCCCCCATCCGATTTTGTTTTATATCATAAGTTGCTTAAAACGTGATTAGTTAAAGTTCAGAATAAAATCACGCTTTCTCTTAACGGTTAATTTAAAAAAAAAATCTTCTGAACGCTATTAAAAGTTAAATTCTTCACTAGTTTGGAGACGGAATGCGTTGTTGTGATAAGTGATTTTCTCTATTAATTCGCACTTTTTATTTTAAGATTCAAATATTAATAACTACATTTTATTTCAGTATTTAATTTATGTATTTCTGTTGTATTAAATGCTAGCTTTAATTTTTTTTTTTTTTTTTTTTTTTTCTCGTCCATAAATGTTTATCTACCAAGTTGATCTTAAATATTGTATAATGAATCCATTATATTATCATTTTCAGTCCCCCACCCCTAATTTCTGGCTCCCATCTTATCTCGCAATTACTTATAACGTCACCAACTAACCTTCGGAAGAAACCCCCCCCATCCGATTTTGTTTTATATCATAAGTTGCTTAAAACGTGATTAGTTAAAGTTCAGAATAAAATCACGCTTTCTCTTAACGGTTAATTTAAAAAAAAAATCTTCTGAACGCTATTAAAAGTTAAATTCTTCACTAGTTTGGAGACGGAATGCGTTGTTGTGATAAGTGATTTTCTCTATTAATTCGCACTTTTTATTTTAAGATTCAAATATTAATAACTACATTTTATTTCAGTATTTAATTTATGTATTTCTGTTGTATTAAATGCTAGCTTTAATTTTTTTTTTTTTTTTTTTTTTTTTTCTCGTCCATAAATGTTTATCTACCAAGTTGATCTTAAATATTGTATAATGAATCCATTATATTATCATTTTCAGTCCCCCACCCCTAATTTCTGGCTCCCATCTTATCTCGCAATTACTTATAACGTCACCAACTAACCTTCGGAAGAGACCCCCCCCATCCGATTTTGTTTTATATCATAAGTTGCTTAAAACGTGATTAGTTAAAGTTCAGAATAAAATCACGCTTTCTCTTAACGGTTAATTTAAAAAAAAAATCTTCTGAACGCTATTAAAAGTTAAATTCTTCACTAGTTTGGAGACGGAATGCGTTGTTGTGATAAGTGATTTTCTCTATTAATTCGCACTTTTTATTTTAAGATTCAAATATTAATAACTACATTTTATTTCAGTATTTAATTTATGTATTTCTGTTGTATTAAATGCTAGCTTTAATTTTTTTTTTTTTTTTTTTCTCGTCCATAAATGTTTATCTACCAAGTTGATCTTAAATATTGTATAATGAATCCATTATATTATCATTTTCAGTCCCCCACCCCTAATTTCTGGCTCCCATCTTATCTCGCAATTACTTATAACGTCACCAACTAACCTTCGGAAGAAACCCCCCCCATCCGATTTTGTTTTATATCATAAGTTGCTTAAAACGTGATTAGTTAAAGTTCAGAATAAAATCACGCTTTCTCTTAACGGTTAATTTAAAAAAAAAATCTTCTGAACGCTATTAAAAGTTAAATTCTTCACTAGTTTGGAGACGGAATGCGTTGTTGTGATAAGTGATTTTCTCTATTAATTCGCACTTTTTATTTTAAGATTCAAATATTAATAACTACATTTTATTTCAGTATTTAATTTATGTATTTCTGTTGTATTAAATGCTAGCTTTAATTTTTTTTTTTTTTTTTTTTTTTTCTCGTCCATAAATGTTTATCTACCAAGTTGATCTTAAATATTGTATAATGAATCCATTATATTATCATTTTCAGTCCCCCACCCCTAATTTCTGGCTCCCATCTTATCTCGCAATTACTTATAACGTCACCAACTAACCTTCGGAAGAAACCCCCCCCATCCGATTTTGTTTTATATCATAAGTTGCTTAAAACGTGATTAGTTAAAGTTCAGAATAAAATCACGCTTTCTCTTAACGGTTAATTTAAAAAAAAAATCTTCTGAACGCTATTAAAAGTTAAATTCTTCACTAGTTTGGAGACGGAATGCGTTGTTGTGATAAGTGATTTTCTCTATTAATTCGCACTTTTTATTTTAAGATTCAAATATTAATAACTACATTTTATTTCAGTATTTAATTTATGTATTTCTGTTGTATTAAATGCTAGCTTTAATTTTTTTTTTATTTTATTTTTTTTTTTTTTTTTCTCGTCCATAAATGTTTATCTACCAAGTTGATCTTAAATATTGTATAATGAATCCATTATATTATCATTTTCAGTCCCCCACCCCTAATTTCTGGCTCCCATCTTATCTCGCAATTACTTATAACGTCACCAACTAACCTTCGGAAGAAACCCCCCCCCCCATCCGATTTTGTTTTATATCATAAGTTGCTTAAAACGTGATTAGTTAAAGTTCAGAATAAAATCACGCTTTCTCTTAACGGTTAATTTAAAAAAAAAATCTTCTGAACGCTATTAAAAGTTAAATTCTTCACTAGTTTGGAGACGGAATGCGTTGTTGTGATAAGTGATTTTCTCTATTAATTCGCACTTTTTATTTTAAGATTCAAATATTAATAACTACATTTTATTTCAGTATTTAATTTATGTATTTCTGTTGTATTAAATGCTAGCTTTAATTTTTTTTTTTTTTTTTTTTTTTTTTCTCGTCCATAAATGTTTATCTACCAAGTTGATCTTAAATATTGTATAATGAATCCATTATATTATCATTTTCAGTCCCCCACCCCTAATTTCTGGCTCCCATCTTATCTCGCAATTACTTATAACGTCACCAACTAACCTTCGGAAGAAACCCCCCCCCATCCGATTTTGTTTTATATCATAAGTTGCTTAAAACGTGATTAGTTAAAGTTCAGAATAAAATCACGCTTTCTCTTAACGGTTAATTTAAAAAAAAAATCTTCTGAACGCTATTAAAAGTTAAATTCTTCACTAGTTTGGAGACGGAATGCGTTGTTGTGATAAGTGATTTTCTCTATTAATTCGCACTTTTTATTTTAAGATTCAAATATTAATAACTACATTTTATTTCAGTATTTAATTTATGTATTTCTGTTGTATTAAATGCTAGCTTTAATTTTTTTTTTTTTTTTTTTTTTTTTTTCTCGTCCATAAATGTTTATCTACCAAGTTGATCTTAAATATTGTATAATGAATCCATTATATTATCATTTTCAGTCCCCCACCCCTAATTTCTGGCTCCCATCTTATCTCGCAATTACTTATAACGTCACCAACTAACCTTCGGAAGAAACCCCCCCCCCCATCCGATTTTGTTTTATATCATAAGTTGCTTAAAACGTGATTAGTTAAAGTTCAGAATAAAATCACGCTTTCTCTTAACGGTTAATTTAAAAAAAAAATCTTCTGAACGCTATTAAAAGTTAAATTCTTCACTAGTTTGGAGACGGAATGCGTTGTTGTGATAAGTGATTGTCTCTATTAATTCGCACTTTTTATTTTAAGATTCAAATATTAATAACTACATTTTATTTCAGTATTTAATTTATGTATTTCTGTTGTATTAAATGCTAGCTTTAATTTTTTTTTTTTTTTTTTTTTTTCTCGTCCATAAATGTTTATCTACCAAGTTGATCTTAAATATTGTATAATGAATCCATTATATTATCATTTTCAGTCCCCCACCCCTAATTTCTGGCTCCCATCTTATCTCGCAATTACTTATAACGTCACCAACTAACCTTCGGAAGAAACCCCCCCCCATCCGATTTTGTTTTATATCATAAGTTGCTTAAAACGTGATTAGTTAAAGTTCAGAATAAAATCACGCTTTCTCTTAACGGTTAATTTAAAAAAAAAATCTTCTGAACGCTATTAAAAGTTAAATTCTTCACTAGTTTGGAGACGGAATGCGTTGTTGTGATAAGTGATTTTCTCTATTAATTCGCACTTTTTATTTTAAGATTCAAATATTAATAACTACATTTTATTTCAGTATTTAATTTATGTATTTCTGTTGTATTAAATGCTAGCTTTAATTTTTTTTTTTTTTTTTCTCGTCCATAAATGTTTATCTACCAAGTTGATCTTAAATATTGTATAATGAATCCATTATATTATCATTTTCAGTCCCCCACCCCTAATTTCTGGCTCCCATCTTATCTCGCAATTACTTATAACGTCACCAACTAACCTTCGGAAGAAACCCCCCCCCATCCGATTTTGTTTTATATCATAAGTTGCTTAAAACGTGATTAGTTAAAGTTCAGAATAAAATCACGCTTTCTCTTAACGGTTAATTTAAAAAAAAAATCTTCTGAACGCTATTAAAAGTTAAATTCTTCACTAGTTTGGAGACGGAATGCGTTGTTGTGATAAGTGATTTTCTCTATTAATTCGCACTTTTTATTTTAAGATTCAAATATTAATAACTACATTTTATTTCAGTATTTAATTTATGTATTTCTGTTGTATTAAATGCTAGCTTTAATTTTTTTTTTTTTTTTTTTTTTTTTTTTCTCGTCCATAAATGTTTATCTACCAAGTTGATCTTAAATATTGTATAATGAATCCATTATATTATCATTTTCAGTCCCCCACCCCTAATTTCTGGCTCCCATCTTATCTCGCAATTACTTATAACGTCACCAACTAACCTTCGGAAGAAACCCCCCCCCATCCGATTTTGTTTTATATCATAAGTTGCTTAAAACGTGATTAGTTAAAGTTCAGAATAAAATCACGCTTTCTCTTAACGGTTAATTTAAAAAAAAAATCTTCTGAACGCTATTAAAAGTTAAATTCTTCACTAGTTTGGAGACGGAATGCGTTGTTGTGATAAGTGATTTTCTCTATTAATTCGCACTTTTTATTTTAAGATTCAAATATTAATAACTACATTTTATTTCAGTATTTAATTTATGTATTTCTGTTGTATTAAATGCTAGCTTTAATTTTTTTTTTTTTTTTTTTTTTTTCTCGTCCATAAATGTTTATCTACCAAGTTGATCTTAAATATTGTATAATGAATCCATTATATTATCATTTTCAGTCCCCCACCCCTAATTTCTGGCTCCCATCTTATCTCGCAATTACTTATAACGTCACCAACTAACCTTCGGAAGAAACCCCCCCCCCATCCGATTTTGTTTTATATCATAAGTTGCTTAAAACGTGATTAGTTAAAGTTCAGAATAAAATCACGCTTTCTCTTAACGGTTAATTTAAAAAAAAAATCTTCTGAACGCTATTAAAAGTTAAATTCTTCACTAGTTTGGAGACGGAATGCGTTGTTGTGATAAGTGATTTTCTCTATTAATTCGCACTTTTTATTTTAAGATTCAAATATTAATAACTACATTTTATTTCAGTATTTAATTTATGTATTTCTGTTGTATTAAATGCTAGCTTTAATTTTTTTTTTTTTTTTTTTTTTTTTCTCGTCCATAAATGTTTATCTACCAAGTTGATCTTAAATATTGTATAATGAATCCATTATATTATCATTTTCAGTCCCCCACCCCTAATTTCTGGCTCCCATCTTATCTCGCAATTACTTATAACGTCACCAACTAACCTTCGGAAGAAACCCCCCCCCATCCGATTTTGTTTTATATCATAAGTTGCTTAAAACGTGATTAGTTAAAGTTCAGAATAAAATCACGCTTTCTCTTAACGGTTAATTTAAAAAAAAAAATCTTCTGAACGCTATTAAAAGTTAAATTCTTCACTAGTTTGGAGACGGAATGCGTTGTTGTGATAAGTGATTTTCTCTATTAATTCGCACTTTTTATTTTAAGATTCAAATATTAATAACTACATTTTATTTCAGTATTTAATTTATGTATTTCTGTTGTATTAAATGCTAGCTTTAATTTTTTTTTTTTTTTTTTTTTTTTTTTCTCGTCCATAAATGTTTATCTACCAAGTTGATCTTAAATATTGTATAATGAATCCATTATATTATCATTTTCAGTCCCCCACCCCTAATTTCTGGCTCCCATCTTATCTCGCAATTACTTATAACGTCACCAACTAACCTTCGGAAGAAACCCCCCCCCCCATCCGATTTTGTTTTATATCATAAGTTGCTTAAAACGTGATTAGTTAAAGTTCAGAATAAAATCACGCTTTCTCTTAACGGTTAATTTAAAAAAAAAAATCTTCTGAACGCTATTAAAAGTTAAATTCTTCACTAGTTTGGAGACGGAATGCGTTGTTGTGATAAGTGATTTTCTCTATTAATTCGCACTTTTTATTTTAAGATTCAAATATTAATAACTACATTTTATTTCAGTATTTAATTTATGTATTTCTGTTGTATTAAATACTAGCTTTAATTTTTTTTTTTTTTTTTTTTTTTTTTTTCTCGTCCATAAATGTTTATTTATCTACCGAGTTGATTGCAAAAATAGATTACCTAATTGTACTCATTTTTAGTTCGTGGGAGGGGAATCTATCACCATACTTTCCCTTAAACAGGTCCATTGGACTTTTATTAAGTACTATACTTAATAGTTATTTTATTTTATTTTTTTTTTTAATGGAGAGTAGAAAACGCATTGTGGATGCGTTATCGGCAGCTCCTGTTACTCTCGCTTCTTCTTATTTGTCCCTCAGTCCTCATTTTTAAATGAGTGATTTTTCTGACAAAGGGAGAAGAAAAAGCTGTTTTCTAGGTTGGCAGTATTTTTGCGCGAACAGTTGGCAGAGTTGGTGGAAATTTTCTGTTTCTATGTCTATCCTTGTAGCCATGTCACTAGTAAGGATGCTGGAGGTAAACGTTTTGTCTGGGCTGACGTTATCCGCCTGATAGTCAGGGACCCGAACCTTGGATTAACCACTAAGGAGGCTGTCCTATCAGCAGGTGCAAAGTACTGGGGCTGCTGTATTGCCATTTGGTGAATGGAATCTGGACCATGCAGTAGCTTCTGGTGGGGCCTCTCGATGCCATACTAGTGGGTAATTGTTACGGCTTTACCTTATCATGTGGTACAAAAAAAAAAAAAAATTCTTTGTTTCTTTTTCTCTCTTAGTTTCCCCTCTCTGTCCTGCTCTAAGTAAATCTGTCGACCTAGTCCACAAATTCCAAAATTTCATCATGACAAGTTTCAAGAAAAAATACACGATTAAACCCGGTTCTCCAACTTCCAACGTAGACCCCTACTACCATGTCTCCTTCTCCAACATCAGGGGTCTACGTTCTAACCTTCCAGAGGTTGAAACCCAATTACAGGAGACTAAACCAGACCTTTTATTTTTAAGTGAAACTGGCATTGGACAGGCTATTTCCCTTGATGAGTTTGCAATTACAGGATACTCTAACTTAACTTCTAAATCTGACCCCCAAGATCGCCATGGGCATGGAATATGTGCCTATATTAAAGATAGCTTTCCATGTGGGAGGGACATCTCCAGGGAAGATCCTAACTTACCTTATATGTGCTTCCGGGTTGCTTTAGCTCACACTACTGCATTTATATTTACTCTCTATCGCCCCCACAACAGCGGAGTTACTATCTTTCAAAGCATATCTGAGAAAATTGACCAAGTCCTTTCTACTTATCCTTCAGCTAACATTCACGTATGTGGAGACTTCAATGTTCACAACGTCGAATGGTTGACCCACTCAAACAAGACCGATGATGAGGGGAGGTTCTGTCATGATTTCTCCATTGCCTATGACCTCACTCAGATTGTTCAGGAACCTACCCGTGTGCCCGATAATGACGGCCAGTATGCGAGCCTACTAGACCTTTTTCTCACAACTTGCCCTGAACTATGTTCAGTTTCTGTTCTGTCGCCTCTTGGATCTTCCGACCACTCTGTTGTATCAATTAAGATAAAAATGAAATGTAATAAGTCCCCAGACGTACCTCTTCATCGTACAGTATATCGATACACTAAGGCTGACTGGGATAGCTTCCGTACATTTATATCTGATCTACCTCTGCATTCCATGTTTAAAAAGGATGTGTCCTCTATAGTATTAGACCTAACTGAATGGTTAATTGTAGGTATTGACCATTTCATACCTTCTAAAAAATTTCAGCAAAAACCTAACAGCCAGCCATGGTTCTCTCCAGAATGTGCTGCTGCCATTGCGCACAGAAATCACTTTTTCCACTGCTTCAAACGTAATAGATGTATGGAAACTAAAGCCGTTTTCAGGACTGCCAGCAACCATTGTAAGAAAGTAATAAGGAACGCAAGAGAGTTGTATGCTCAATCTGTTAAGTCCAAAGTAGCTGAGCAGCGGCTTGGTTCCCACCAGTTTTGGCAAATAGCAAACAGAATCCTGAACAGAAGCGTGTGCTCCATCCCAACTATTATCAATGGATCTGAGGTAATCTCGTCAGCATCAGACAAAGCCAAACTCTTTGTCAAGAACTTTGCAGCTAATTCTACCCTTTGCGACCAAGACCGCCAACCCCCAATATTTCCTCTTGTATCAGAAAACACGCTATGTGATATACGTATATCTGTACGTGATGTTGCCAAGCTAATCAAAAACCTTGATTCCAGTAAAGCAACTGGCCCTGATGGTATTCCAATTATAGTACTCAAAAAACTTCAACCTGAACTAGCGCCCATACTTACAAAACTGTTTAAACGTTGTCTTAAGGAGAATAGTTTCCCATCTCCCTGGAAAATCTCATCAGTATGCCCTGTATTTAAGAATTCAGGTGATCGCTCATCCCCCTCTCAGTACAGGCCAATAAGTCTCCTGTGCGTCATGAGTAAGTTGCTAGAATCTGTATTAAATACAGAAGTAATCAAACATCTCAACAAAAATAACCTTCTTAGTGACACTCAATATGGTTTCCGTTCTGCTAGATCTACAGCAGATGTCCTTACAGTTATATCGCATAGGATTAGCAAATCTCTCGACGGTGGCAATCTTTCTAGGGCAATTGCTCTTGACATATCTAAAGCCTTTGATAGGGTATGGCATAAAGGTTTACTTCATAAGATCGCTAGCTATGGTATAGCTGGAAAAGTCTTCTCAATTATTAAATCATTTCTTTCTGATAGATTCATAAGAGTAGTAGTTGAGGGGCAAAAATCAGAAGCTCACAATATTAATGCCGGTGTCCCTCAGGGATCCATCCTGGGCCCAACTCTTTTCCTGATCTACATTAATGATCTTCCAAATCATATCCTTACATCATTTGTAGACATTTATGCTGACGACACTACCATTTATGGTACCACATCTAAGACAGTAAACGAGCAAGTTCTCTCCAATTCTCTCTCCTCTGATCTTGAGCACGTAGTACAATGGGGAAAGGAGTGGCTGGTTACTTTTAATGCATCTAAAACCAAGCTTCTCTCTTTACATCATCAACATTCTAATCCACATTTGTCATCAATTGAAATGAATGGCTCTCGTCTTCAGGAGGCCTCAAGTTTTGACAAGCTTCTGGGCTTGACCATTACTCCTGATCTTAAATGGAACACGTATATCAAATCTGTTGCCAAGGCCGCTGGAAAAATGGTGGGATCTTTCTATCGATCCAGTAGATATCTCACTGCTGATGCTATTCTCTATCTATATAAGAGCCAGGTACGTCCAAGGATGGAATACTGTTGCCACATCTGGGCAGGAGCTGCTAGAAAGAACTTGTCCTGCCTTGATAGAGTTCAAAATAGACTTCGTAGCCTCGTAGGAGATGTCCTTTTCTCCTCCTTGCAACCTCTATCTCACAGAAGAGATGTTGCGAGTTTGTCTCTGATGTATCGTTATTTTCATGGAAAGTGTTCAACTGAGCTTCAATCTATGGTCCCCCCTCGCCAAACTTTCACAAGAAACACTCGTCTAGCTGTAAACACTATCAATAATTTCCCCCACTCTTTATCTGTGCCTAAACCTAAACGTAGATTCCATGAACAAAGCTTCTTTCTTAGAACTGCACGCCTGTGGAATTGTCTTCAGTTTTCCTGCTTTCCGGCTGACTACAATATGGTTGTCTTCAAGTCTAAAGTAAATAAGTTCTTGATGAGCCGTTCCATATAAGTTATTAAATTTACCAAATTTTCATTACTAATGATTACTATATTGACCAACTTCTACTGTACACTCTTTAACCCTTATCCTTGAGTGGCCTCTGGGCCTTGATAATGTGGTGATGCCTTTGTAAAAAAAAAAAAAAAAAAAAAAAAAAAACGCATCGAAATTTACCGATTAGAAAACCATTAATATTTTTCGGAGATTTTACTGTTTACATTGGGGGAGGAGGCGGGTGCGAGGGTGGTGTAGGGGCGCGCGCGTTACTTACGGAAAAACGGGTAATTAAACTGCAGGAGAGGAGCACCTGTTAAGCAACACAAGTTCTATAATTGAATCCCCCTCCCGCAAAAAAAAAAAGAACGAAAAAATAAAAATGTTTGGTGCTTATGTTTTTGTAAACCGCATTAAAACTAAAAATGTTTGGTGCTTATGTTTTTGTAAACCGCATTAAAACTAAAAATGTTTGGTGCTTATGTTTTTGTAAATCGCATTAAAACTAAAAATGTTTGGTGCTTATGTTTTTGTAAACCGCATTAAAACTAAAAATGTTTGGTGCTTATGTTTTTGTAAACCGCATTAAAACTAAAAATGTTTGGTGCTTATGTTTTTGTAAACCGCATTAAAACTAAAAATGTTTGGTGCTTATGTTTTTGAAAACCGCATTTAAACTAAAAATGTTTGGTGCTTATGTTTTTGTAAACCGCATTAAAACTAAAAATGTTTGGTTCTTATGTTTTTGTAAACCGCATTAAAACTAAAAATGTTTGGTGCTTATGTTTTTGTAAACCGCATTAAAACTAAAAATGTTTGGTGCTTATGTTTTTGTAAACCGCATTTAAACTAAAAATGTTTGGTGCTTATGTTTTTGTAAATCGCATTAAAACTAAAAATGTTTGGTTCTTATGTTTTTGTAAACCGCATTAAAACTAAAAATGTTTGGTTCTTATGTTTTTGTACACCGCATTAAAACTAAAAATGTTTGGTGCTTATGTTTTTTGTAAACCGCATTAAAACTGAAAATGTTTGGTGCTTATGTTTTTGTAAACCGCATTAAAACTAAAAATGTTTGGTGCTTATGTTTTTGTAAACCGCATTAAAACTAAAAATGTTTGGTGCTTATGTCTTTGTAAACCGCATTAAAACTAAAAATGTTTGGTGCTTATGTTTTTGTAAACCACATTAAAACTAAAAATGTTTGGTGCTTATGTCTTTGTAAACCGCATTAAAACTAAAAATGTTTGGTGCTTATGTTTTTTGTAAACCGCATTAAAACTAAAAATGTTTGGTGCTTATGTCTTTGTAAACCGCATTAAAACTAAAAATGTTTGGTGCTTATGTCTTTGTAAACCGCATTAAAACTAAAAATGTGTGGTGCTTATGTCTTTGTAAACCGCATTAAAACTAAAAATGTTTGGTGCTTATGTCTTTGTAAACCGCATTAAAACTAAAAATGTTTGGTGCTTATGTCTTTGTAAACCGCATTAAAACTAAAAATGTTTGGTGCTTATGTTTTTGTAACCCGCATTAAAACTAAAAATGTTTGCTGCTTATGTTTTTGTAAACCGCATTAAAACTAAAAATGTTTGGTGCTTATGTTTTTTGTAAACCGCATTAAAACTAAAAATGTTTTGTGCTTATGTTTTTGCAAACGGTGAAATTGTCTCTGAGTTTGATTATCAGATTCGTTGCAAAATTTTAAATGCAATGTGAATAAACATCTTGTTGGATAAATTGCTACCCAGGTTGCCTCCTTATAGATTTCAATTAGACTGAATAAAAAGTAAATAAAAACATCGGTCGATAATCTCATCGATTTAGTCAGAATATCGAGAGAAATGGATGTTATTTTTTGATTCAGTTGTACAAAATTATCCTGAAATTGAAAATTGAAAAAAAATCTTTAAAAATTCACAAACAAGAATTGTTGGGTAGCCCAGTCTAATTTAATGTCAATAAACCTTTCTTAATATTCTTTGTATTTCATGGCAAGCGCTCATTTGAGCTGGAATCTATGGCCTTTCTTGCTAAACTTTCATTAAAAAACATTTGACTAAGTACAATTACTAACAACAATTTCCCCCACTCTCTGTTTGAGCCTAAATCTAAACACAGATTTCACGGTCAAAGCTTCTTTCCGAAAAATGCCCGCCTGTGGAACACCTTTCGGCCGACTACAATACAGTAGCCTTCAAGCCCAATGTGAACAAGTTCTTGTTGAACCGTTTCCTGAAACAATCAAATTATACCCAACTCACACCATTAACGATTACTACACTATTATCCTGAAATTCATTAACCCTTATCCTCGAGTGACATTCGGGCCTTGATCAGTAGTGGATCTCTGGTAAAAAAAAAAAATGATCTACAACTGATGGAAATTGGGTCATTGTTAATATTGGTTTGAGCCATGTTCTTACAATTAATCCTGATCATTTCAAAGATAATTGTATGCAGAGATATGCACATCAAATGCACAGTTGCAAAGGCTTTTATGGCCATCTTTTTATTCCTTGATGTCAATATTAACTGCAGATGACGTTTCTACAGACAAAATATTATAATGTTATGACATCATTTGGAAGATTATTTAAATTTGATTGAATGCTACTATCAATGCTTAGGCATGTTCTTGCGATACCTAATGATAAGGCATGTCTGATATAATTTAAAAGTTAATGTACGTACTTACGATTACATTTCTATTATAAGGGCTTCACGAAAACTGTTTTTTTTTTAACTAGTTGAGTAAAGTTAGAGAGAATATGAATTGCTTCGAATTCTTGTAATGTTCTTTCATAATTTTAAAGATACGTTTATGCTCTTTCTTCTTCTTTCTTCTTCTTGTCTTCTTTCTTGTATTCTTTTTCTTTCTTGTATATTTATTATTATTATTGTTTATATATATATTATATTATTATAGTATATTATTATTTATTATTATTATTATTATTATTTTATTTTATATATATATATATATATATATATAATAAAATAGACGCGGTTTTTCCCCTCTGGATGAAACTGTCGTTGGTTGACAACAACAGATGACACATAGAAAAATACTATGTTTACGTCATCATCCATCACGTTATCTAGGTATAGAACGCAATTACATACACATTACTTCGTAATATTAAAACATTACTTTTAATCCGAGGGGCGGTATGAACATCATCGTCCTAATCTACAGAGAAAGTAGCTAGATTTTCACCCGCACTTACACTACTCTTCTTACGTCATCATTCTACACTGCGCCCATTTATTCGATTTATACTTTCTTGGGTCTTCTCTGTCATTAACTGACCACTGATTTCCTACACAAGCGCATATTCTTACCACCTTTGATCTACACAAATAATGATTTATCTCTTCCATAAATCGGGCCCATCTTATTGGCTTAGAATTATACATTCTATAATTCCCTTATCCGGTTATTTAGCATTAAAGGAACAGTTCGAAACTAAATCACGACGCCATTTCTGTACGTACACAATATTCTTACGTTTTATTTTGATTCGGGACATTTTCCTAATTATTTGTGAAAACAAAACAAAAAATATATATTTTTCCTAACGCGTTAGTTACATTTACCGTTGGCTTAATTGTGAATCCATTAACGCGTTCTCTAGCACGGTACCAAGCGAGAGAGAGAGAGAGAGAGAGAGACTTATACCTGCTTTTGATTTTCATTTGAACACACTTTATATTTATTATACACACACCTAACAATTAAATAAAAAAACAAAGATATTGTAAAACTTCATTTTAACTTGAAAATACTACAAAAATAGCGCGGTACGCTCCACTTTAGTTTACATATTTCATTTCCTAAGGACTGTTGGAATCGCACGACGCACGGTACACACCGCTCCAAGAATAATGAAGGAAGCATGTACACATAATATTTTTTACAGAAACAAATAAACAGAAAATATTAAACCAAGAAACAGCGATCTATCTACCGTAACAAGTTTTTAGTTTTATATATATATATTTTTATATAATAAGTTTTTTGTTTTTTTTTTACTGTAATTTATTTTGCTTTTTGGGTTTTGGTTCGACGAACACACTTTTTATTTACTTTAAAAACACCTAACAATTTAATAAAAAAAACAAAGTGTAAAACTTGAATTTAACTTGAAAATACTATTTTCAAAAATACCACAAATAAATGCATAGACACCACTTTATTTTGCATATTTCATTTCTTAAGGACCGTTTAAATAAATTCACAATTATTCAAATGTAAAGTGTGTGTAATTATTTCTAAAAAAAAAAAAAAATGCAATAAATAAATGTAGGCACCGCCAAAACTTGGGGGGGGGGGCAGGTAAGTACTTTTTGACGGACCGTCTTTTTAAAAATCTATCAAAAATCAGATAATTATCCGATCAATACGAAATTTTCAGCGATTATTAAGAGAAGAATGAACTTTATAACAGTGTACTTATTTTTCATAAACGATATTTATATATATACTTTTTTTGCTTACAACCCCCCCTTGTTTTGAAGGTGTACAAATATGCTTAAAATAATCATCTGAAACTGAACACAACATATTGTATTGTTGTAAGGGACAGAATTATAGATTAAAAAAAATTGTTTGCATACCTTATTTTGACGTCTGAATATCAGAACTTCGATTGTGTTTAATTATCCCGCTTTTGAGTTTTGAAGTGTGAAATTCGGTGAATATGTTAAGTAAAATAATTAATTAAAGTTAAGCAAAAAAAAAAAAATTTTTAAATATTTATACGAAAAAAGCCATTTTAAAATCTTTGATAAATAAATTAACAATTTATTTTTTAGCGAGTCGAATAATGCATGACCATTATTAAACAGGGCATGCTTTGAAGAATCGATACAAAAAAAATTCGATAAATATTGTGCCCTTTGTGTTAAAAATAGCATTATTTTTTCGATCCCGTTTGAAAACGTTTGCCGCCTTTTGACTACGGTGGACCAAACGCGCTGAAATAATTTTTTATTCTACTTTAAATTCCCCCCCCCCCCATTTGGGGGAGCCTGCCCCCCCCCCACACACACATATACATTAAAAACCAAACTCATACAAATGGTCACCCATCTGGTACTGGCCAGCCTTAGCGTTAATGATACATTGAAATTTTCGTCAATAAAAAATAAGTTTTTTTTGCCTGCATGGTCTTCCATAGTTTGCTTTTTATCAACTACAAACGTAAACATTGTCGATCTAGACTCTAGATCGACGCGAAGTAACTGGTTGCCTATATGAATAAGTGGAATTATTTGAAATCCAGGTACTTATATTATAATATTTTTGCATATTCTCATAGAAAATCATCCTAAATCTTAGTTAGACAACAAATAAATAAATTAATTATTTCAAAAACCTTTTTTTTTTTAAATATTTATGTACGTTTTTTGTGCAAGACAAAAAATGTCAATTTTTAACTTTTTGGGAAAATTAAACATTTAAAATTTAATTAAAAATAGTGGAAAATGTTTTACATTATTCTGTTTTCTGTATGATAAAATTCAGGGTTTTATCTTTCTGGAAAAAAAAAAGTTACTCAGAAATAATGGATTTTAATAAATGTATTTTCGTTTTAAAAAACAACAACAACTTGATTTTTCGGCCATTTTTGGCGGTGCCTAAATAAATGTTACTATGACTTCATTATTTTTTAGTACTTTTTTTTTTTTAGAAATAATTACACAACGCTTTAAATGTTAATAATTGTGAATTTATTCAAACAGTCCTTTGCAAATGAAATATGTAAAATAAAATGGTGCTTATGCACTTATGTTACCGTGCTATTTTTGAAAATAGTATTTAATTTTTCCATTTTTTTTAATTGTTAGGTGAAAGTACAGAGTAGTTACAATACACCCGCCAATTCAGTAACATAAGTGCATGCACGCTAAGTCACCCCCCTCAAAAATATATATAATAAAATGATTATATAGATTAAAGTTTTACAATATCTTTCTTGTTTATTAATTTGTTAGGTGAATGTACAGAATCATTACATAGCACCCGCCAGCCCGGTAACATAAGTGCATAAGTACCAAAAAAGTGATTTTTAATATCGTATTCAGCTAAATCCATAACAAGCGGCACTCGCTTAAATGGTTGCTTTTATTGTCGCTATGTTGTAATCACATGACTAAAATTTTAGTCACGAGAACCAAGATCGCATTTACATTGTCCGCAAATAAGTAGCTTTTCGAATAAAAAAAATCATTATTGATTACTTACGTTATTTGTGAACTATTTGCGTTTACATAAAAAAAAGTAACCCGCATTATCATTGTATGCGAATAAGTTGTTACAATATTAATCAATATAACATTTATTTTTTACTATTAGAATAAAAAAATCCCGTTGGGTTAAATCAAGGTTATTAAGCACAAAGTTATTTTATAGAAACTTATGGGCTATAGAGGTGGTAGGTTTATCAGGTTTGTGTCTAACTCTCTGACTCCATAGAAATAAATAATAAAAAAACATATTTTAAGGGTGAATAAAAAAAGGCAACTTTATTTACTATTGGGAGGTATATAGAGGAGGTTCGTTTTGTGGCAGAAGAGAATGTTCGTGAAATGTGTGTGAGAAAGTCAACAGAAAGAATGTTCATTGGGTTATACTTATCGGTTTAGGTGGGAACAAAGTTGGTTTGAATTTACTTCGGTGTCTTCCTTTTTTGGTTTTCGTGAACGAAGCAGTGTTTAGTCATTCAAGGCGTTCGGGCCAGTACGTCGTTTTTTACTTTCATAACCTTTTTGGGGCTCCTCCGGCCGCGTGGAAAATCAACCGTCCTTTTCTTTCTTCTTCTTCAAACACCAGAAAAAAACGCGCCAAAAACCAAACTTCCTTTTTCCACCGGAAGTCCTGCATCTTCCAGTCCGCAGTCAATTCTTATTAATCCCCACACATATCGCCACCTGAAATAGAGGAGCTATTCCGAGAATGTTAGTTAAAGATAATGGTGGATAGTAGAGCGTCTTTAGCTTTCTACTATTATATATGCTGTTTATATTTTTATTTATTTATTTATTTATTTATTT
>NW_027633947.1:0-17500 GCF_053919585.1 Euprymna scolopes
TAGACATTAAATATATAGCATATACTTAACTTTATATATATACTAGCTGTAACTCCCAGGCTTTGTCATGTAATGAACACATATTGGTGGGCGGAGGAGTTAGTCAAACACGATTTAAGATACACTAAATATCCTAAGTTGTTACGATTTTATTGAAAGTTGACCATATTTTTGGATTTTTGGATTTTTGGATGCATAAAACATGGCCATCTTCATCTATGAAATTCAAACAGGGAAACAACCCCTAGGTTAATTGAGAACTTCCGTGTTTAAATGTAGCTAATCTTGGTTATACTAATAATTAAAAATAAATTAAGTTAAAAATAGATTCAATAGATCAACTTTATATAATATTTCTTAACCAAATACTTAAAACAATTCTAGTACATTATTATTAAAACCTTAGAGTTAATTATTAAGAGGTTTTCTTTAATGTAATATGCAAATCAGATAACTTCTAGAATGTTGATTCCTCTTGGATAAATAGGATATATAGAAATTATGCAGTAATAAAAGACCGTTTTCAGTATTGAAATCTATTTATGAAACCGTGTACCTTATGTATATAATATAATTTATGAAACCGTGTTCCTTTTGTATATAATATAATTTATGAAACCGTGTACCTTTTGTATATAATATAATTTATGAAACCGTGTTCCTTTTGTATATAATATAATTTATGAAACCGTGTACCTTTTGTATATAATATAATTTATGAAACCGTGTACCTTTTGTATATAATATAATTTATGAAACCGTGTCCCTTTTGTATATAATATAATTTATGAAACCGTGTACCTTTTGTATATAATATAATTTATGAAACCGTGTCCCTTTTGTATATAATATAATTTATGAAACCGTGTCCCTTTTGTATATAATATAATTTATGAAACCGTGTCCCTTTTGTATATAATATAATTTATGAAACCGTGTCCCTTTTGTATATAATATAATTTATGAAACCGTGTCCCTTTTGTATATAATATAATTTATGAAACCGTGTCCCTTTTGTATATAATATAATTTATGAAACCGTGTCCCTTTTGTATATAATATAATTTATGAAACCGTGTCCCTTTTGTATATAATATAATTTATGAAACCGTGTCCCTTTTGTATATAATATAATTTATGAAACCGTGTCCCTTTTGTATATAATATAATTTATGAAACCGTGTCCCTTTTGTATATAATATAATTTATGAAACCGTGTCCCTTTTGTATATAATATAATTTATGAAACCGTGTCCCTTTTGTATATAATATAATTTATGAAACCGTGTCCCTTTTGTATATAATATAATTTATGAAACCGTGTCCCTTTTGTATATAATATAATTTATGAAACCGTGTCCCTTTTGTATATAATATAATTTATGAAACCGTGTCCCTTTTGTATATAATATAATTTATGAAACCGTGTCCCTTTTGTATATAATATAATTTATGAAACTGTGTCCCTTTTGTATATAATATAATTTATGAAACCGTGTCCCTTTTGTATATAATATAATTTATGAAACCGTGTCCCTTTTGTATATAATATAATTTATGAAACCGTGCCCCTTTTGTATATAATATAATTTATGAAACCGTGTCCCTTTTGTATATAATATAATTTATGAAACCGTGTCCCTTTTGTATATAATATAATTTATGAAACCGTGTCCCTTTTGTATATAATATAATTTATGAAACCGTGTCCCTTTTGTATATAATATAATTTATGAAACCGTGTCCCTTTTGTATATAATATAATTTATGAAACCGTGTCCCTTTTGTATATAATATAATTTATGAAACCGTGTCCCTTTTGTATATAATATAATTTATGAAACCGTGTACCTTTTGTATATAATATAATTTATGAAACCGTGTCCCTTTTGTATATAATATAATTTATGAAACCGTGTCCCTTTTGTATATAATATAATTTATGAAACCGTGTCCCTTTTGTATATAATATAATTTATGAAACCGTGTCCCTTTTGTATATAATATAATTTATGAAACCGTGTCCCTTTTGTATATAATATAATTTATGAAACCGTGTACCTTTTGTATATAATATAATTTATGAAACCGTGTCCCTTTTGTATATAATATAATTTATGAAACCGTGTCCCTTTTGTATATAATATAATTTATGAAACCGTGTCCCTTTTGTATATAATATAATTTATGAAACCGTGTCCCTTTTGTATATAATATAATTTATGAAACCGTGTCCCTTTTGTATATAATATAATTTATGAAACCGTGTCCCTTTTGTATATAATAACCAAATTGTGAACAAATAAAAAAACAGACGGGAACACGACTTTGTTATTATAATATATATATATATATATATATATATATATATATATATATATATATATATATATATATATATTACAAGATTCAAGCAGACAGGGACATCCTGACCGTCCACAGAGTTAAAATATTTATTAAGATTATTATTACTGGGATTAATTATCCTTTAAAACTCAATTGTTGGTTCCCATATTATGCTCATCGCTATATTTATCCTACATAAGAGGTTACTGTAGCCTTTCATATGCGCTGATTATTTGAGTTTTCTGATCTTATATTTTTACTCTTTGTCTCTGTAATCTCATTTCTGTGTTTGCTGATTTTTTAGTTTTCTCTCAAGATTTATCACTTTTTTCTATCCCGTAAAAAAGACCGGCGCCTCCAACGGTCAAAACGACATTTAAGATGAGGATGTGACAATATATGTAATAGCATGATAACATCAGAAGTTTCGGGGGGGGCGGGAACCATAAGTTACGCATTTCCTGCTGACCAGTTCCTACGTCAATAGATCTGCGCCCACATTTTGACATCCAGATCTGCAAAACTGTAAAATTGACGCTATTTGTCTAGAAGATTTGAGAGTAAGCGTCGTTTGATATTACTTCTCTTCATTGTGATGTTATATAACGAGGTTCCTTATTTGAATGAACAAGTAACGTAGATTTTCTGTTTCTTCCCCGGTAATACTTGAAGCAGGGAAGACATGTCCAGCGGTTGTCCCCAATAGGTGTCGAGCGTCTACAATGTGACTAGATGTAGCGAGAGAAAATATCCATCTATCCGTTTGCCCGTCTTTTTTCCCCTCTCTCTCTCTCTCTCTCTCTCTCTCTCTCTCTCTTTCTCTCTATCTATCTACCTCTCTCTCCTTTTCACGCCTTTCCTTTCGAAAGTAACTAGTCCGTTTACTTTGGTTGTTCTTTTTTTATTATTACTTATTTCCTCAATCTGGCAAATTAAACGTCGGCGTTCAAGTATACACAGACGATCAAGAAATTTGGTTGTCGACGACGACACGGATTTATAAGGTTTCATACACGCAACGGTAAATGAAAATATAATAGTGATCGACTGAGTTTGCTACCTGAAATGAATGACTAAGTAAGAACTTAATAGAAAATGTAATTTATTTTTTAAATTCTATTTTATCAGCCAAGTGTAACTCCTCTCTGTGAGAAGGTGGTTAGGACTTCTGTTTATCCGAATTCTCGGCTCGTGTCGTCTAGTCTTCTCTGAGGTTGTTACATGAAATCTGGTATGCTGAAAGCGAATATCGAAGCAGCAGGCAGGAAGAAAGACAACTCATGTAGACTATTCTACTGAAGCTTAATTTCGCAGAATTGTGTACAATTTTTTTTACAAATATCACTGAGTTTTTATAAGTTTTTTCAAAGTCTCAAATCTCTTCACAGACAGCGACAGACGGTTGGATGAGGAAGGTGGAGGGGTCACGTCTCTATACAGTCTGTTCTTCTCGAAGTCAACAAGCGATCTCTTCTTCTCTAACTCCAACTGACTAATTTTAGCACGACAGTCGTATATATAGTAAGGTATGTGGATGGGGTGGAAACTTCCCCCCCCCCTCAGCCAATAAGATTTCGCCACGAAATCGAAAGCCCCAGGTCCCTGCGTGGGCACAATTCCCATACCTGAAATCTGAATTTTAGGTCTCACGATTTCCAAGGCCAGATGTCAATTCTGACATCCGACCTTGAGTTCACTAAGACCATACAATGTTATACGTGAAATTTCCTGTCATCAACTTTTAGCTGCAAAAATATATTTCTCAATATCTATTTTGACATGAAATAAAATATATATATATTTATCTTCTCTATCTTAAATCCTTGTGTTATCTGGCGTCACCCGGGAATGATAAGCTACCTCAGCGTAGTTCTAAAGCTCCTCAATGGGGGATTACGTCACACAAGGGATGCTTCATGATTTTCTTGCAACCAAATCGTTCTGGTGTCAGTGTCAGCCCCTTATGCACGCATGCGTTACATTCACTGCAAGCTGCAAAACAGAAAAATTCTTGCAAAGAGAACGAATAGGTATCATTCAAAAGAAGTATCTTCTCAAAGGTACAAGCTAGGTGTTTCAACCTTTCAAGATATTTAAAAATATCGTCAACTGTAAAGTATAGCGATTCACCGGCGCCTGTCTGTCTGTCAGTCAGTCTGTCTGTCTGTCTGTCTCTCTCTCTCTCCCTTTCTCGCTCTCTCTCTCTCTCTCTTTCTTTGTTGTGTTACGGGGAGACATAACGACATATAACGAGAACCAGGAGAACGGGTAACGACATTTATAATAGATTGCACACAGTTCATATTTATGACAAGAGCTTGATATAAAGGGAGACGGAGACAGTTCTTTTAACACGGGGGAGATTCATTATTTATGAAGGAGGATTCAGTTACACTTTGGGAGGATGTTTCATACAATGTTCATTTACAAATACGATAGAAAAAATCACATTACCTTTCAGGTTGAAAGGTGACAACGAAGACTTACAGTTACATGATGACATTTTTTCTTCCAATTGGATGAGTTGATGATCAGGAATTCGATTGCTTTTCAGGGTTACATTGTCTTGTTTTTCTTTCTGGTCGCTTCCAAAAGGATTTCAGCTAACTCAACTATCCTCTCTCCCGAGTTTCCTAGCTGTGAATCCCAGTTGTGTCTCTCAACTCTCTGACTAACTTGACTGAACTGACTCTCTGAATATATATCTTTCTTTGTGACGTCAAAACGTGCTTCAGCCACGTGAATGTCCCTCGCGTGAATTTTTAATATTACATGTCTCTAACACGTCTTTTTTTGGTAACACACAGAAAATTCCCAAATTGAATTCTATTGTTCTAGCTCTGACCTTTAGTTGTATCATTATTTATTTATTTCTAAACGCAATGGACAATTCACTAAATTCTTGAAATTGAAATATCTATTCACTTTTAACTTTTGAATACTGGATTCGATTCTAGCCTTTTCCTTCTGATAATTATTATTTCCTATTTATCCTATTTACGTCGTTCCCCTATGTACTGGGATCTGTCCCCTTCCATGTATAATCTCTCTCTCTCTCTCTCTCTCTCTCTCTCTCTTTCGCTCTCTCTCTCTCGCTTTCTTACTTATTGTGCCACAGGGACCACAGTTCAAAATATGCACAAAATGCAATTGCAAAAATGGCTTATCTTAGAAATATCGAGTTATGTTTTATTAAAGATTGGTTTGTTTTTTTTGCGTCTGTTCGTAGGACATCGCACAATGTTGGATAGTCGTACCCCAAATGCTGAAATCCAATTGCAAACCAGAAGAAAAGCTGCCAAAATGCTAATTACCGTCGTCGTTGTATTTGGTATCTGCAACTTGCCAGTTCACATATTGAATATTATCAGGTAAGACTTAAAACGTTTCCTTCGTTCCTTTTTAATTATTTTTTTCTTCCATGCTCTACTCTTCCGTGAATTACAATGTCACCGGTTATAATTATGATAGGACAAAGATTGCTATATTTATCAGATGAATAGTCATTTTTATTGGTAGTGTCATTACTGTGAAATACCAATGTGTACATATCTATTTTGACGATTTAAATTATTTTAAGGACATATACAAATAACGATAGATATACAAATAACGATACATATATAAATAACGATATATATACAAATAACAATGCACATACAAATAACGATACATATACAAATAACGATACATATATAAATAACGATATAAAATATACAAATAACAATACACATACAAATAACGATACATATACAAATAACGATACATATATAAATAACGATATATATACAAATAACGATACATATATAAATAACGATATATATACAAATAACGATACATATACAAATAACAATTCATATACAAATAACGATAGATATACAAATAACGATATATATACAAATAACTATATATATACAAATAACGATACATATACAAATAACGATATATATACAAATAACGACACATACAAATAACGATACATATACAAATAACGATACATATACAAATAACGATACATATATAAATAACGATATATATACAAATAACGATACATATACAAATAACGATATATATACAAATAACGATACATATACAAATAACGATACATATACAAATAACGATATATATACAAATAACAATATATATATACAAATAACGATACATATACAAATAACGATATTTCACAATTTTATTGAAATTTTATTTTCAATCATATGATCCAGCATTCTCTTTAGAACGATATTCCTTCTTCAGTTTTCGCCTCCTTCAAATATGCACAATAAAAAAACAATGCCTGAAAACTATTAGTTCGTGGCCAAAACTAAACAAAAGCAATAAGATAAATCTATAAAATTGGTAAAATGTGAAATTATTTGCACATGTTTTGTAATTCAGGAAGTCGAAGTGTAGTGGAATTGAATGTTGGCTATCACGTTGGAGAAGTAATATTTATAGATGAACAACAAATTAAGAAACAACGCTCACTAATTGCGTAATTTACAAAAGGTTTGAATTTATTACGGCAACGAGTACAAGGCATGCTTAAAAGAAAGTCAAGAGGAGTGTCTTTAACTTGTCCGTTCAGATTAGCGTCCCAGGTGTAAGAGAGAGAGAGAGAAAAGAAAAGGAAGTAGATATCGTCACCTATCGGCTGAAAGATGAAACTGCTAAAAATAAGGGGCAATAATCGTATGTCTCAAAATGAAAGTGTTGTGCATTGTGCCTGTGCGTGCGCTTCGTGCTCGATAGCAGTTTGACAACACGTCTCTATATTCTTCTTCAATCTTCGCCTCCTTCAAATATACAAAATAAAAAACGATGTCTGAAAACTATTAGTGCGTGGCCAAAACAAAAGCAATAAAATAAATACATTTTCAAATATCTCGGTAAAATGTGAAATTATTTGCACATATTTTGAAATGCAGGAAAAAAAGACAAAGTCTCTAAACAGTTTGTAATTCAAGAATATGCCATTTATTTTGTTTGAGGAGGCTTTTACAGCACATCAGGCGACGAAGCGTCATTCACTCTTATATGTACCTTTTAAAGGGAGGTAATTAAGATTTTTTTAAATGTTATTATTTCCTTTTGTATTCGTGGTTAACTCAAAAAGAGTTTTATAAATTATTTGGAAAAAAAAAAATATATATATATATATATATATATATATATATATATATATATATATATATATATATATATATATATATATGCTACTTCTTGACAGAAGTTTACACTCTCTCAAGTTAAGTGTTGGGCAATTGTGTGCACGTAGGTGACTTTTGAACCCAGCTTTATTCCTACATAAAGGTACACATATGTGACATAAAATCTTTCCTTCTATCTCATGATAATATTGTGAATCTTCGAATGTCGTGTAAGCCCACTTTTAGTTTTGAAGATTAGACCACAAATATGACAACTTAGCGTTGCCGGATCTGCTGTAAAAGCCTCCTCATGAGACTGTTATTTCTGTCTTTGATTGTGTGATTTCAGATGGTTTACAAAACAAGATTTTGATAAAAAGATATCTGCCACATACAGTGCATTTCAGTTCTTGTTGTAATTTCTGACATTATATTTTCGTCCTGCTTTCTTAAAACACGTTTTAAGACAGAAAGATCTACACGCTGCTCTTCAAAACTCTTACAATTTTCTCTGATGGTCTGTCTTTACAGTGACCGATCTTTCGCTTGGGCTCACCAGTTATGTACCTCCATCTCAAGTATTTTCAAGTTGTTTTTCAGAGAATCTTTAAAACTTTTTTCTTGGTTTATGTTGTAGACTTTTACTCCAATCTATCTCGCCATAAAACAGTTGTTTAGGAAGTCTTTTCTCTTCCATCCTAACCAAATGTCCAGCGCATCTGATTTTGAATAATTTTGATTTCTATACTAGTACTATTTGATCGTTCAAGAACGAAAGTGTCAGGCGTTAGAGTCCTCCAGTTAATATTAAGTATTCTCCGAATACAACTTTGGTGAAATCTTTCCAAAAAACTTGAGATGCATTCCACATGTTGTCCAAGTCTCTTACCATATAGTAGCGTAGTGATAACACATGCTTCGTAAACACTTAGCTTTGGTAAACACTTAGCTTAGCGATGGTAAGTCCAAAATCTTTACAAGCCTCTGATAACTTATCCATAATCATCTGCGTATCTACTTCTGAACATGGAATAAGGTCTCCATCATCTGCACATAAAAGTTTAAGAACAAGGTTCTGAAAAGTTTTCGACTTTGCGTTGAGACGTCTAAGGTTAAAAAGTTTACTTGATGTGCGAAACCGTAACTTCGAGCCAAAGCATCAGCATCACATCGAAATATATGAAAATGATGTAGGAGCAAGTATATCACCTTGTTTCACACCCTTTTCAACGCGCAGAGAATATCATGTCCATTGTGCTGCGGACAGATTTAAACCCACATTGATTCTCTGTGGTGATAGAGGAACAAATCCATTTCAGTAAACAATTTAACATCTTTGTTAAAACGTTTCCCATTGCTTCAAGCAAACTAATGCCTCTACAATCACCACACTCAGATTTTGACCCCTTTTCTTTTATAAATTGGGATCAATATTGCATTAATCCAACCTTGATGGATAGCATTATAATGCCAAACAGCACGGATGAGGGCTTGGACTGCGTTGATAACGTTATTAGCTCCAAAGGTCCTGGTGCTTTCCCATTATTAACATCTGTTAATGTTCTTTTGATCTCATTAATGCTGACATCAGTCATTATCTCATCAACGACCTCCTTTTAAGGGAAGTTATCAATAACTATATCATTTACTTCAGACGGATTATCAAAAAGATCTCGAAAATGTTCTGTTCATTGTTCCATGATCCCCCTCAACATTGTTGAAAAAGGCAGAACCATCTTTGAATTTCACAGGTACCAATGTTGGAAGATGCAGTTCTAAAGCTTGTCTGATTTTGTAATACATACTTTTTTATTACATTTTCACCACAAGCAAGGCACATTGCCACTTTGATGTAGGGGGCTACTATCAGGGGCATAATCTACAGGGATGATATGTAGGGAGATGAGCAGCAAGATGTCGGTTCACGTTACAGTTGAACTTCTGTATGTCAGTAAAGTTGGGGAAGCAGGGACCCGAAAGGGAATTCCAAAGTCTAGCGGTTCTGGGGAAGAAACTACTGGAGTAGAAGGCTCTCTTACATCTAGGGATCTCTACTGTGAAGGGGTGGGATTTAGCTGCTTGTCGAGTTTGTCGGGGGCATTTACGCCGAAGGGGTACAAGTGCTTGCAGTTTGTCGTTAAAGAGGGATGCAACATTTTATCGATGGGACAGAGGCTAAAGCTTACATGAAAGTTCAGAACCTATCAGGTTGACGACTGTCTTTTGAACCTTGTCTAGGAGCGAGGGACTAGTAGCAGATGTTCCAGTCCAAATATAAAAACAATACTCCATACATGGGCGAATGGTGGCTTTATAGAGGTACAGGATACTTTCGGGCGTTAGTAGCTTTCTAGCACGGTAGAGAGAACTTACCTTCTTCGCAGTGGTCCTGGCAATGCTCTCAATGTAATTGTTCCAACTCATGTTTCCTGTGAACGCGGATAATTTGTCCCACCACTTGTTTTTCATTCTGCGTATCTCGCGCTCTACTTTTAATTCTGCTTCTTTATACACTTTTTCTGTAGTTATTTTAGCACAAATACAAATTACAGCACAAATATATCTCGTGCGCCTTTTTCTTTTCTTCCAAAAAATTGGTAATTGTAGAATCATGTTCATCAAATCAATGTTTGGTTTTCTTAAAGTCAAGTATTTCAGCTCCTTTGCTACTTACTTGAATCGTTCCAAAGTTCTGTGGTCCTCTCACTCAGGTCGGCAGATGACTTTTGACTACCGCTGAACTGGTCTGACTGTTGATCGTCTAACTTCCTCCGAGAAGACTTCACATGAATTCTCAACGATCAGGCCTCATGTCGATTCAGCTGAAAATCAATTAGCTTCGCATGCACGCCAGAACGAAAAACAGACTCGGGAGTTCTAACTACGAAAAATTTAATTTCACGAAAATTACAAGTTTTTACATATGTACATCGTTCAGTTTGATTACACCAGAAACATCAAGATTCTCCAAAATCTTATTCTTCGTTCTCTACGATGGCGATGTTGACGACGGGCGGATAGGGGTGATATCTCTTGGTTAGGTTTTCTCTCCCCGGAGGTCTGGCTTAATCTGCAAAAATCGGCTTGGGAATTTGCTGAAGTACTAAGGTAAAAGGGTTGGTCTGGGCAATCCGCCAGACCAACCAGAATCCAACCAGAGTCAAACGGGGAATTCACAACTCTTTTGCGTGTGTGCACCCCCGCCAGGCCTGCGATAGTTTGTGTATCTGGGATCAAAACTCAATTTCAAATCCCACGCCTCCAAAACGTCTGAGCAGGTGTTCCTCGGGCCAACAAGTGCATGATCTTGTTCCACATCATCCTTTTCTCCCAGCAATAAAATATCAGTCTTTTCTCCCAGCAATAAAATATCTGTTTTTACAAAACACATCAAACTCATACCTTTTGATAGGTCACCGCCGCTGTCCGGGATTCGATGCAGAAATTAACAACCGTCAGCCTCAGATAACTGACCAGCTGAAAATTTGAACAGAAGATTTTTAGGTCACTTTTTCTAGACGTCTACCATGATCTGGGTGAGCAGGGCTGCTCAGTCGCAAAAAGCTCCAAAGAAACTATTTCTTGTCCCTCAAAACTAACAGCGATTTTAAGATAAGCTTTAAGTCGCCTGTCTGTGGATTTGTGACTACATACTTCAAACTTTATAGGTCTGTACACGTTGCCTCTATCGCCACAGGACTTGTAAAGAAGAGATATCTGTACAAAATGACCTCAATGATAAATGCTTGTACGGTACATGTATCAGGCGCAGGTTTTCTTGTCTGTCCTTCTCACAAAATCGTATCGAAGGATCCTTTCAGACACGGATGTGAGACCACTACTAGCCACCAGATGCTGGACAGGCACATCGTGGATTTGGAAATAAAAATTTAATGTAACCTATTTCATAGACATTTATACATGCTGACATAATATATAATACTCTGACTGGGTGACATTCCTTAGGTTGCCAATCAGACACGATTAATATAGTCACCAGATAATCGTCAGGTGCATGTGTGTTTATATATATATATATATATATATATATATATATAGAGAGAGAGAGAGAGAGAGAGAGAGAGAGAGAGAGAGAGATAGATAGATAGATAGATCCGATGAAGACAGATTTTACCAGGCTTGCATTGTAAACTGCTCGAAATTTTTATAAATGGCAAGTTTGTTTACAACACTGATGATGATGATGATGATGATGATGATGATGATGATGATGATGATGATGATGATGCATTTCACAGATTATTTTAAAAACGAATAAACAAATAAATCCAACGAAGACGGATTTAACCAGGCTTTCGTTATAAACTTTTCTATTTAATATATATATATATATATATCGAGAGAGAGAGAGAGGGAGAGAGAGAAAGAGAGAGAGAGAGAGAGAGATTGACAGACAGATAGGGTCCAATATTTTTAAATTGAAAAGCATTGTAGAATCGAAAATATAAACCATTTTTAAACTAAATTCGATGCTTAAAGATTTTGCAACAAATAAAACAATATAGATCTAAAATTTCAGTCTTCCTCGGTGAGTTATAGATTTTTTTTTCTTCCTTGCAGACTCGTAACGTGTTCCCTGTAGATATTAATAACCGTCTCCGTTTTACTTTGACGGAGATCGGCGTAACGTGTTCCCTACACAAAATTTAGATATTAATGACCGTCTCCATTTTACCTTAGCTGAGATCGGCTTTCGCAGACGTCCGTTGTTAAAGCTGGATAATGAAGCAAACAAAGAGAAATAAATAATGTTTATAACTCTCTGAGGAAGTCTGACACCAGCCGAAATATTTGATTTATATTGCTTTTTTTAATTTATTAAAAAAAATCTTTTAGCCTCGAATTGGTTTCCAAAATTATTTTTTATGTTTTCAATTCTACAGCATTTTTAAATGTAGAAATATTGAATCCGTTATCCATACACACGTCACCAACGTGTTATCTATATAATCTTTACCCTTTCTTTTCGTCTGTTTTCAGATACTCAAAAGTCCTCGATTCTATGAATGCCATCCCAATTTTCTCACTGATTTCGCGTTTGCTATGTTACTTCAATAGCGCCATCAATCCAATTATTTATAATTTTATGAGTGGTAAGTGTTCTTTGAAATTTCTTTTTCACTTAAGATATAACAACACGGATCATTATCAAAACCGTTACTATACGTTTGTGTGTGTGAATATCAGAAAAAAACATCGGTACTATCGGTTTCAAATCCAAATAAAAGGAGCCTATAGTTTCTCGCCTACGTCGGACTCCCTTCAGCCTCTGTTTGTATCCGTATATCTTTTTGTTTAATTTTACTTCAGTCGAAGTTCTCAGAAATCAAAGAGCTCCTTTAGTAAGTCGGCTCTTTGATCTCTACACGCGATGCATAGATATTCGAATATTCTGTTAAAGTTCTTTATCTTTCAAACACCTAGTAAAGAAGTTGAAAATAATTTTCTTCCCTTCATTTTGATATGTTATAGTATGTCTTTATTTGTTATCTCTTAATCTTACTGATTTTCAGCACAAAAATTTATCTAGTCTAGTGGAGGATCCAGCTTTGTGCTGTCACTTGAAGCCATGGTCGCGAATACTATGTGATTTTGAATATTTAGTCAGGGAAAAGTATGCTCATGCCAACTTGTTCTAGCAAACCCCTGTACAGATAAATACTCGGAGACAGTGTCTAGTAGGCATTCAAACTTACTCCAGTGGCCGTGAAAATGGCGTCCCTGGCATGTTGTATGAAACTCTATGATATTGTGTATTGGGACCAAATTAACCTGTGTTGTTATCGTAAATCGTACAATATATATTTTTTATATTTTTATATATGTATCTATATACGTTGTTCATTCTATTTTTTTTAAATTGTTAGCCACATAGATTATTTAAGTTAACCGTTTTCGGGTATTTTATTTGTAAGTATGCAAAGTGCACTCACCTTCTTCCAGTAAATGGCATATTGTGTTCCATCGATTTATTTTAGTATAAGTCGGTATAAGTCCAAATAGCGTTATAGAATAACTAGAGCGTGACCCATCCATTCATGTTAAGTCAATTGTAAATTTATCTAATAATTATTATTGTACATTTTCTTAATGGATTCGTGAAATTTTTCTTCCTACATTTGAAGTTATTTTCATTGCATCAATGCATTATATATATATAGAGATATATATATATACATATATATATATATATATGTATGTATATATATATATATATATATATATATATATATATATATATATATATATATATGTATGCATGTGTGTTATTGATATCTACTTTTACGGTGACTTTGTTCCAGATACTATTTTCGTAAATACTTTTCACTGAAATGTTTTTATCTATCTGTTAATGAATTTCTTTTTTGTCTTTACAGCCAAATTCCGCAAAGAATTCAAAGCCGTCTGCATGTGTTGCGTGCCTCGCCTGAAAAGGGGGACCATACACCGCAACCCAAAATGGGGGGAGAGCTACAATCTCAGTTACAGTCGGACCCACTGCCAAACTGAACAATTTACGCTAACCTCTGTGAAGGACTGAACGGTACCTTCTCTTGTCGACTCGCTTTACAACATGTCCGCCACTAACAACTACATCAAACACACTATTTTTTTAATCATGGTTGTAAATGTAATAAATTAAACAGTAAACGTAAGAATGATAGAAATAAACAATAAATAAATGCAACGATGAATGAACGAATGACTGAATTAAAGACAGAATATGAAAATGAATAAAGAAAATGTGACAACAAGAATAAACTGTACAATAAAGATGGGAATGAAAAGTTAAAGAAAGAATGACAAAAAGAATGAATGAATAAATAAAAAAAATGTGTAAATGAAATAAATAAAGAATAAATGAATTTAAGGATGAATTGAAAAAATAATTAATTAAAGTAAAATGTATGAATAAAATACACAAAGAAGGAATAAATGAATTAAAGAAAAATGCATGAATGAAATAATGAATTAATAAAAAGAATAAAGAATTATAAAGATAGAAGGAATGAGTGTATTAAAGAAAAATGCATGAATGAAATGAAGAATGAAAAAAGAAAGTAAGAATTTATGGCAAAATCTTTTTAAAAAAAATAAAGTAATTAATTATTTAAAAATGTATGATAAGTAAAGAAAAAATAAATAAAAGAAAATTGTATGAATGAAAAAAACATTAAAGATATTTAAGGACGAAAGAAAGAAAAAAAGGAACAAAAAATGAAAGAAAATAATAAACGAAAGTAAAAAGAATGACTGAATGGAGAACAAATGTATAACTTGAACAAAATGAAATAATAAATCAACGAAAAAAGGAAAAAGAGAAGAAAGAAATGAGAATATCAAACCATTTAAATTATGTCTATATAAAGAGAATCACCATATATTGATATATATATATATATATATATATATATATATATATATATATATATATATGTGGTGGTGTATTGATATATATATATATATATATATATATATATATTGATATTAGGTATATAGGTATTGAGATATATATACACATATATATATTGATATGAGGTACATATGTAATTATATATATATATATAATTATATATATATATATATATCGGTATATATATATATATATATATATATATATATATATATATATTGATTGGTATGGAGTATATGCATATTGATATGAGGTTTATATTGATATATATTTATATATATATTAATATGAAGTACATACGTATTGATGTATATATTGATATGAGGTATATATGTGTTTATATATATATTATAAGATATATATGTATTGATATATATATTGATAGGAAGTATATAGGTATTGATATATATATTGACGTGAGTTATATATATATATATATTTATATATATATTGATATAAGGTACCTATGTATTGATATATATATATATATATATATATATATATATATATATATATATATTATACAGGGTGTCCGTAAAGTTACTATACAGTCTTATTGTCTTATTGTATTATATTTGTATTAATAGTTAATATTTATTTTTGTGTAGCTGTAGGGTGTCTGTATAGTAACTTGTAAGACTGTATAGTAACTTTACGAACACCCTGTATATTGATATGGGATATATATATATATATATATATATATATATATATATATATATATATATATATATATATATATACATATGTGTGCATGTGTGTGTGTTTGTGTGTGTTTATATGTGATATATTCAGAAATTAATATATGAATGAAATGAAAAATTAAAGACAAACTAAAAGATGAATGCAAGAAAAAATAAAAGAAAGTAAAAACTTACTGTATGGGAGAACGAATATTACTATGTGGTATATATATATATATATATATATATATATATATATATATATATATATATATATGTGTGTGTATGTATGTATGTGTGTGTGATATATATTGATATGTGTGATATATATTAATATGTGATGTATATATATATTAATATGTGATATATATATATATTGATACGTGATATATATATTGATATTTGATATATATGTTGATATATGGTATATATATATATATATATCATATATTGATATGTGGTATATGTATATACATATATATCATATGTTGATATGTGGTATATATATATATATATATATATATATATATATATATATATATATATATATATATATTGATATGTGGTATATGCAGAAATTTAAATCTAATGCGAACAAACATCCTTTTGCCCAACTCTCTACTCCTAACCACTATCACAGCCGCCCCTACACTTCACTAATTAGGTTTGAGAGGAACAGCAGTAAAAAGAGGCTTTCCCAACGTTTCAATCCACTCATAAAATTGTCACCCATTTTAAATGGCGGAAAATCAATAAAGGTTTTTACGCAATATTTCTCATTATATGTCCTTGATAATTTATCGTATTGGCTCCATGCAGCAATGATAACACTTTACGTGTCAGTTTGACTTTAAGACTGGGCTTGGAATCTTCTTGTATTACTGGTTGATTATTCGTCGGAGAGTGGTCATTGTTGTTGTTGTTGTTGTTGTTATTATTATTATTATTATTATTATTATTATTATTATTATTATTATTATTATTATACTCTTCTTTATATGATGTTTATAAAGTATGTGGTGGTATGTTATAGTGTGATTCATAAGAATTTATTAGTTTAACGATTTACTCTAAGTAGTATAAGTTGCTGTTGATTACAAAGATGGCGTTCTTATAAATAAGATGGGATATTATTTTTATTCCCTTTTACTTGGCATATTATTATTATTTGACTATGTTTTATCTTTTTAATTAACAGAATCTGCTTGTTATTATACATTTTATAACAGTTAAAATGTCTTTGAATTAACGAGACAAAAAGGAAAATTTATTGATGGCGGACATGTTTTAATATGAATCGGGTATTCTGTACAATTTACAAGAAAATAGTTGTTGTATTGTTTTATATGATTGAGGTAAAATAAACCCTCGTGAATATTGAGCTGTGTGACGTTTTGTCAGGTAATAGCTGACTGTAAGTAAATTTGTAGCTCCGTCTCTCTCTTTGGATGACGTTAGTATGACGGCAGAAGAAGAAAGATAAAGAACAGAAAAATAAATAAACATAAACCTCACGGTGGCAGAAAATAACAAATAGTAAATGAAAACGTGCCGAATACGAAACGCACATGTAGAAAAGACAAGGAAAGCAATGTTTTAAAGAGAATAAACTTGAAGAAAAAAACTGAAAGAGATAGACAAGAAATATATGAAATAGTGGAAATTAGAGGCACACCAGAGAATGTAAAAAATATTTTTAAAACAAGTGAATACTTAAAGGAAAACAGACAATACAGATCCGAGAAGTGTGTCTTATGCCAGACTGGCGAAGGTGCAAGCGAAAACGAAAGCAATATAAGATTGATATCAAACATGGTGTGAACATGGAATAACGAAATACACAAGTGAAATAACAAACAGATTGTAAGAATGCATAGGAAAAGAAAACG